>NW_006789458.1:2764641-2820735 GCF_000442215.2 Lipotes vexillifer | reverse complement strand
GAGCGGTTATTGTTGCTCTTACCTACTTCATGACATAATGAGGTCTGAGTGGAAGGCAGAAATTAAAAAATACTATAAGGACTTCAAACCAACTTTTAAATTATATCCAGTGTACTCAGCAGTCGTTAAGTATTCTCTCCAAAAAGTCCCAAGTGCCCTAACAAAACACCACAAACATATGGGTCGTCTGGTCTCCAAGTTGTGCCTGATCCTCTCCCTTTCAGCTGCCCAATGTTGTGTCACAGTCAATAAATTATATGCTAAAAAATCAACAACGTAGCTTAAAACTAGTGTTACAATGCTACATTTTGAATAGAGACCAGGAAACTCTTTTGATTTATCATATTTGGGATCTAACTTTGTAAAAATCCATATTAGAGTCATGCAGGAAATACTATGATACAGTTCTTTGAGGGTTCAGGCTTCTAATTATGCTTCAAACTAGAAATCCAAACGTAAAAAGTTTTGGTCACTCTTCAAAGTCAGCATACACTCAGTATTCAGCATTCTGCATTACTAAACTGAAAGAAACTGAACACCAGCTTAGGTCATATAGACAAAGATTTTCATTTATAATAAAAGCAGAAACCTTCCATGGTATACTGTTATTAAGGTAGAACATGAGCCAATGACATGCTGACAAAGCAGAAAACCGAAATGAGAAGGTTAACATTTACTTTAAGAGGCTAAGAGCTGAAATTTAGGATAGAGACAAAGAAATATATAGCTGAGCAAGAATCTAATTTCGAAATGACTGCCAGACTTGGAATCAATGTAAACACTGTAGCTTCCTTTCAAAATATTTTTCTCATGACCGAAAAGGATAATATGAAATGCAGTATAATAGGGGGAAAAAAGTTTTTTACTTGTTGATTGGTTCTGTCAGACTACTTAGTTTATCTTAGACTATCCTCTTTATCTGCATGACTTTGAATATGCTTTTTCCATTTTAAAATTAATTTTTCATTACTTTCTCCTTATAATAAATTAATTACCAATATGGTTAGAGACCTATTTAACCCATACTTTCAATTTCAATGCCTTCTTCTACTTCTCCAGTGGTAATCACTGTTAAATATTGTGTGTTTATTCTTTCATACCTTTTTCTACGCATATGTATGAACCTGGAGAAAATATATAGTAAGGTTGTAAATGGACCTCTGAGAGAATACAGTTTCATACCAGGTATGTCTTTCTCATCTTGTTTTATTTTTTTCCTTCAACAACATATTTTGGAGCTTAGTCCCACATTAGTACACATAGATCTACTTCAATCTTTTTTTATTGGCTGTGCATAAAATTTCATAGTTATCTCAACTGTAGTTTACTTATTCTTCTTTGAAGGATATTTAGGTTGTTCACATCTAAAAGAAAAACCTCTTGTTTTCTTCTACACCCAGTTTCTGTATTCACAACACTTTTGATACCACATGTGTAGGTTTTCCACATACAGCACTTCTCTTAATTCTCAGTGGACACTAACTCAATTCTGACACTAACTGCACGGAGTTGGTGCAACCCCACAAGTTAAGGCTCAGTCCCACAAAACTGCCCTCCACTTTAGGTGCCAATTGCAAGTCCCAGGTATCTTGTATCTCTGACCAACTGGCCAGAAATCATGGGTTCCCATGACCCCTTCTAGGATTAAATACTTTGCTAGAACAGTTCACAGAACTCAGGAAAGTGTTTTCCTTACTATTTCCCCTTTATTATAAAAGACCCAATTCATGAACAGATAAACAGAAGAGATGCCTAGGGCAAGGTATGTGGGAAGGGGTGTGGACCTTCCATTCCCTGTCTGGGAGTGCCACCCTCTACCACCTCAATGTTTTGACCAATCCAGAAGCTCCCTAAACTCCATTGTTTAGGGTTTTTATAGAAGTTCCATAGGCATGCTTGACTAAATCATTGCCATTGGTGACTGGACTCCATCTCCAGCCCTTCCCCTTCCTAAAGGTTGGGGAGTAGAGACTGAAAATTCCAATCTTCTAATCATATGGATGGTTTCTGTGGCAACCAGCACTCCCATCCTTAGTGGGTTTCCAAAAGTCATCTACTTAAACTCAGGAGTGGTTGAAATGGGCTTCTTAAGAATAACAACCTATTTCAGAAGCAGGGGACAAAACCCAAATATTAGTACAAAATATGTACCTATTACTTTTACCACTTAGAAAAATACAAGAGTTTTAGGAGCTCTATGCAAGGAATAGGAGATGAAGACCAAAATACATATTTCTTATTAAATCACAATATCACGACACCATCACAAATAATGCTGCAAAAAGAGTTCCTACAAATGCCCCATTATGCACATACATACATTCTCTATGGTAGATTTTGAAATGTGTAATACATAATTTAAATATTAATGAATAGTGCTAAATTACCCTTCAAAGTAGTGTCAATTTATAGTTCCACCAGCAGGGTATGAAAATACACACTTATTCATAGCCTCATTGTTCTTGAGACCTTTTTTAAATGTTCACCAATTTGATAGTTGGCATTTTAAAATGTATTTCCTTGAATAATAACAGAATGAATACCTTTTAAAATAAGATAAAACTTGCAAAGAAGAACTAGGTGAAGTGGAGATAAGCAGTCTCTAATGGAGAGTTCAAGGTAATGATCATAAACATGCACAATGAATTTGGGAGGAAAGTGGATGAACACAGGAAGATGTTTAACAAAAACTTAGAAAATACAAAAGGAATCAGAGCTGAAGAATATATAACCGAAATTTAAAAATACACTAGAAGGAATCAATAGTAGGTTAGATAATACATAGGAAAAATCAGCAAACTGGAGGACAGAGTAGTAGACACACATACACACACACAAGAGAAAGAAATACAAATAAGAAACTAAAAACAGTCATAAAATGAAAAAGGAAAATAGCAAAAGAAGAAGGGACAGAAAAGAAGTTCAAGAATAACCTCCAAACAATTAACAAAATGACAATGAATACATACTTATCACTAATTATTTTAAATGTAAATGGACTAAAGCCTCCAATCTAAAGACACAGAGTGGCTTAATGGATACAGAAACAACACCTGTATATATGTTGCCTACAAGAAACTCACTTCAGATCTAAAGACACACACAGATTGAAAGTGAGAGGATGGAAAAGATAATCCATGCAAATGAAAATCAAAACAAAGCTGGGGGCAGCAACACTTTTATCAGACAAAATAGACTTTAAAACAAAGAGTGTAACAAGAAACAAAGAAGGACATTACATAATGATCAAGGGATTGATCCAAGAAGATAATATAACAAGTATAAATATATATGCACCCAACATAGGAGCACCTAAATACATAAAGCAAATATTAACAACCATAAAGGGAGCTACTGACACAATAATAGAAGTGGACCTTAATATCCCACTTAAATCAATGGACAGATCATCCAAACAGAAAAATCAATAAGGGAACACTGTCCTTATATGATACATTAGACCAAATAACTTAATAGATATATGTGGAACATTTCATCCAAAACCATCAGATTATACATTGTCTCCATTCTCCAGGACAGATCACATGCTAGGACATGAAACAAGCCTCAGTAAATTAATAAAAAATTGAAATCATATCAAGCATCTTTTCTGACCTTGAAATCACCTATGAGAAAAAAAAAACTACAAAAAACACAAATACATGGAGTATAAACAATATGCTAAAAACAACCAATGGGCCACTGAAGATATCAAAGAAGAAATAAAAAATACCTGTAGATAAATGAAAATGAAAACACAATGATCCAAAATCTATGAGATGCAGCAAAAGCAGTTCTAAGAGGGAAGTTTATAGAGATACAAGCCTACTTCAGGAAACAAGAAAAATCTCAAATAAATAACCTAACCTTATACCTAAAGGTAGTAGAAAAAGAAGAACAAACAAAACCCAAAGTTAGCTGAAGGATAGAAATCATGAAGATCAGAGTGGAAATAAACGAAATAGAGACTAAAACAACAATAGAAAAGATGAATGAGAAGTTACAACCAACACCACAGAAACTCAAAGGATCATAAGAGATTATTATGAACAATATTATGCCAATAAAATGAACAACCCAGAAGAAATGGACAAATTCCCAGAAATGTACAATCTCCCAATACTGAACCAGAAAGAAATAGAACATATGAGTAGACCAATTACTCATAATGAAATTGAATTAGTAATTTAAAAAATCTCCCAACAAATCAAAGTCTAGGACCAGGTGGCTTCACAGGTGAATTCTACCAAATGTTCAGAGAAGAGTTAATACCTATCCTTCTCAAACTATTCCAAAAAAACTGCAGAGGAAGGAACTCTTCCAAACCCATTTTATGAGGCCAGCATCACCCTGACACCAAAACCAGACTGAAGAACCTAGATGGAAATTAAATATCCTCAGCAAAATACTAGCAAACCAAATCCAACAATACAGTAAAAGAATCATACACCATGATGAAATGGGATTTATCCTAGGAATCAAAGGATTTTTTAATATCTGCAAATCAATCAGTGTGATACACCACATTAACAAACTGAAGAATAAAAACCATATGATCATCTCAGTAGATGCAGAAAAAGCTTTCTGACAAAATTCAACATTCATTTATAATAAAACCTCTCCAGAAAATACGTTTAGAGGGAACATACATCAACATAATAAGGGCCATATATGATAAGCCCACAGCTAACATCACAATCAACAGTGAAAAGCAGAAAGCATTTCCTCTAAGATCAGGAGTAAGACAAGGATTCCCACTCTCACCACATTTTGGGGGGGGGGGAGCAGAGAAAGGTTTATTGCAGGGCTGTGCAAGGAAAATGGGGGACTGATCCCCCCAAAAACCCTAACTCCCTGAACGGTTTCAGCAAAATATTTTTAAGGGCAAGCTGAGGGAGGGGTGAGGTTGGTTGTTGCAAACTTCTTAGTGCAGGAATCCTTTGTCCATGAAGGTTAGGTCACAATGTTCCTGTAAACCTCCAAAAAAACAAATGTTACTCTCTGTTCTGCAACTTTTTATCTCTATATGAATGGAAAAGTGTTATACTCTTAAAGGTCAGAGCCTTGAGAATGGGCTATCATGTATATTTCAGGCTATAGGCAACATTCTTAACTTGAAGCAAAAGCCATAGAATACAAAGGTTAAAGTAAAAGAAACAGATTTTATATGAAGTCAGATTTGTTCTTCCCTATCACAGTCTCAGAATCAAGGACACCACCAGCTATTCTCAAAACAGTATCTGCTGGCAGCTGCCACCTGCAACCTGATGGTCTCAAGGTCCCTCCTTGTAACTAAGCAATCATTTCAAGCCCCAGCCAATCGTTGCTTAACAGGCACCCTTACTTCTTCTTCTTTTTTTTAAAATAAATTTATTTATTTATTTATTTTGGCTGCGTTGGTTTTGTTTTGTTTTTTAACATTTTTATTGGAGTATAATTGCTTTACAATGTTGTTAGTTTCTGCTGTATAACAAAGTGAATCAGTTATATATATACATATGTCCCCATATCTCCTCCTTCTTGCGTCTCTCTCCCACCCTCCCTATCCCACCCCTCTAGGTGGTCACAAAGCACTGAGCTGATCTCCCTGTGCTATGCGGCTGCTTCCCACTAGCTATCTATTTTACGTTCAGTAGTATATTTATGTCCATGCCACTCTCTCACTTTGTCACAGCTTACCCTTCCCCCTCCCCATATCCTCAAGTCCATTCTCTAGTAGGTCTGTGTCTTTATTCCCATCTTGCCCCTAGGTTCTTCATGACCTTTTTATTTTTCCTTAGATTCCATATATATGTGTTAGCATATGGTATTTGTTTTTCTCTTTCTGACTTACCTCACGCTGTATGACAGACTCTAGGTCCATCCACCTCACTACAAATAACTCAATTTCATTTCTTTTTATGGCTGAGTAATATTCTATTGTATATATGTGCCACATCTTCTTTATCCATTCATCTGTCAATGGACACTTACATTGCTTCCGAGTCCTGGCTATTGTAAACAGAGCTGCAATGAACATTGTGGTACATGACTCTTTGAATTATGGTTTTCTCAGTGTATATGCCCAGTAGTGGGATTGCTGGGTCACATGGTAGTTCTATTTGTAGTTTTTTAAGGAACCTCCATACTGTTCTCCATAGTGGCTGTATCAATTTACATTCCCACCAGCAGTGTATGAAGGTTCCCTTTCATCCACACCCTTTCCAGCATTTATTGTTTGTAGATTTTTTGAAGATGGCCATTCTGACCCGTGTGAGATGATACTTGCAGCTCCACTTATTCTACACAGTCAACTTATTTAATTTTGACTCTCACCACTTTTATTCAACATAGTATTGGAAGTCCTAGCCACAGCAATCAGACAAGAAATAAAAGGAATCCAAATTGGAAAGGAAGAAGTAAAACTGTCATTGTTTGCAGATGACATGATACTATATGTAAAAAATCCCCAAGATGCCATCAAAAAAATAATAGTCATCAATGAATCCAGTAAAGTTCTAGGATACAAAATTAATATACAGAAATCTGCTGAATTTCTATACATTAACAATAAACTATCAGAAAGAGCATTTAATAAAACAATCCAATTTCCCATCGCATTAAAAAGAATAAAATACCTAGAAATAAATCTAACTAAGGAAGTAAAAGACCTATAATTGGACAGCTATAAAACACTAATGAAAGAAACTGAAGATAGCAGAACAAATGCAAAGATATACCCTGTTCATGGATTGAAAGAATTAATATTGTTAAAATGTCCATAGTACCCAAGGTAATCTACAGATTCAATGCAATCTCTATCAAGATACCAATAGCATTTTTCACAGAACCAGAGAAAATAATTCTAAAATATGTTTGGAAACAAAAGACCCTGAATAGCCAAAACAATGCTGAGAAAGAAGAACAGAGATGAAGGTATCACACTCCCTGATTTCAAACTATACTACAAAGCTACAGTAATCAAAACAATATGGTGCTGGCACAAAAATGGACACATAGACCAATGGAACAGAATAGAGAGCCCAGAAATAAACCCATGCTTACGTGGTCAATTAATCTATGACAAAGTAGGCAAGAACATACAATGGGGAAAAGACAGCCTCTTCAATGAATGGTGTTAGTAAACCTTGACAGCTACATGCAAAAGAGTCAAACTGGACTACTTTTTCACACCATAAACACATATAAACTGAAAATGGATTAAAGAATTAAAGTAAGACCTGCAACTATAAAACTCCTAGAAGAAAACATAGCCAGTATGCTCTTTGACATTGGTCTTAGCAATATTTTTTTGATATATCTCCTCACAAGGGAAACAAAACAAAAATAAACAAGTGTAACTACATCAAACTAAAATGCTTTTACACAGTGAAGGAAACTATCAACAAAATGAAAAGGCAGCCTACTGAATGGGAGAAGGTATTGGCAAACTATGTACCTGATAAGGGGTTAATATCCAAACAACATATCTGATAAGGGGTAAATATCCAAAGAACTCATTCAACTCAACATAAAAAAATAGCCTGATTAAAAACTGGGCAGAGGACCTGAATAGACATTTTTCCAAAGAACTCAAATAGATGGCCAATGGCCACATGATAAGATGCTCAGCAACACTAATCATTAGGAAAATGCACAATTAGATAGCACTTCATACCTGTCAGAATGGTTATCATCAAAATGACAACAAATAACAAGTGCTGGCAAAGATGTGGAGAAAAGGCAACTCTAGAGCACTGTTGTTGGAAATGTAAATTAGTAAGCCATTAGGTAAAACAGTATGGAAGTTCCTCAAAAAATTAAAAGTAGAACTACCATAGGATCCAGCAATTTCACTTCTGGGTATTTTTCAGAGGAAAACAAAAACAGAAATTCAAAAGGATGTATGCACCCCTATGTTCATTGCAGCCTTATTTCCAATAGCCATGATATAGAAGCAACCTACATGTCCATCAACAGATGAATGGATTAAAGAGTATGTGATATATGTGTGTATATACACATACATAAACAATGAAATATTACTCAGCCATACAAAGGAATAAAATCTTGCCACCTGCAACAATATGGATGGACTTAGAGGACATTATGCTAACTAAAATAAGTCACACAGAGAAAGACAAATACCATATGATTTCACTTATGTGTGGAACCTGAAAAACAAAACAAAACAAAAGAACAAACATAACAGAATAGAAACAGACTTATAGATACAGAGAACAAACAGGTGGTTGCCAGAGAGGAGGGGTTTGGAAGGATAAGTAAAACAGGTGAGATTAAGCACTACAACCTTCTAGTTACAAAATAAATAAGTCAAAAGGATGAAATGTACAGCATGGGGAATATAGTTAATAATATTGTAATAATTTTGCATGGTGACAGACATTACTAGACTTATTGTGGTGATCATTTTGCAAATGTATAGAATTATCAAATCACTATGTTGTACACCCAGAACTAACATAGTATTGTGGGTCAATTACACTTCAATTAAAAAAAAAAAAAGAATGAGTACTGCCTCGTGTATTATCTTCCTCTTTTATTGCTTACCAGTTCCTAATCTATATCCACTTTGCAACTGGGCAGTTTTTCTTTTCTGTTTCTTTCAAAGGAAATTATTTATACATTGTACCAAAATTTTTGTTATATAAAATGTAAATATTTTCCCATCTTTTTAGTTTGTAATATTGTATCATAAGGATGTTTTGTTTTAATGAAGTTTTTTGTTTTTCCTTTATGACTCTCACTTCCCTCGTCATGCTCAGAACTTTAATTAGCCCAAGGCCATAAAGATATTTTTCTATATTTTCTTCTAATACTTTTGTAGTCTAGAATCATATCTAGGTCTTTAAACCATCTTGAATTTACTTTTGTGAAGTATGATTCCATTCTTTTTTTCAAATATAAACAAGCAAATTTTTAACTTCTCTGAGCCTCAGTTTCTTTAGTTGTAAAATGAGGGTAATGTATTTACCTCACCAATGCTTTACTAAGATTAAAAGAGATTATGTTTTTAAATTTCCTGGCACAGTCCTTGGCATATAAGAAATTTTTACTACATGTTACTTGTATCTGAAAATATACTTAACATACTTAATAAATTGTCATTATGTTAAATATATATGTTAATAATATATTTAAGAATTAATATAATATTTAACAAAAAGCAGGACTACCACTGTAGATCATGAAAACTACCACTAGAGAAATTCAGTTTTTATATAACAGACAATAGGTTAGTCATATGTAGAAACCATGGCTACCAGACATTTTGACTGCTTCTAAAGTATGTGAGGTACAGAAGGGTTTTAATATTTATAGAGCATTTACAATATGGCAGGAACTGTTTTAAGCACTATATAGGTATTCTTTCAATGTCCCCTCAAAAATAACACTATTAGGTACTTTTATCTCCATTTTCAAATGAGGGAATTGAAGCATGAGAAATTAAGTAATTTTTGTGAGTTTACATAGTAAGTTATCAGTAGAACCACAGTATGGACCCAGGCAGATTGACTCAAAAGCTAGTGCTCTAATCACAACGCTAAACTGCATCTATAATATCCCAAGAGGTAGGTATTATTCCCCCAAACAAAAGAAGACTCCAAACTTAGGGAAGTAAAGTCATTTGTCCAAAGTTCAAAACCAACTTTACTGACCAAGTCTTTCGACTCCCGACACCAGTTCCAATTAGAGGATCTCTGACGTTAAGCAATAAATGCCAAAATGCCTGTAGGCAAGGTACTCTGCTAGAAGCCAGGGATACAGAAATAAACAAAACACAGTTGCTGTCTGCAAGTATACACAATATATTATAAAGTTACAGGAGGAAGGACCCTAAATCAATTGAGGACAAAATGGGGTGAGGCTGGTGAGAGAATATTTCTAAGAGGAAGTGATGTTTGAACTATTTAAATGAACCCAAACAGACAGAGAGAGGTGACCTTGAGCAGAGAGAAAAGTAGAAGGCATGTGAGAGAGAACACCCTCTATAAATCATCATTGGATAGTATATTAAATAATAATTCTCAACTTCTACAGAATATAATTTTCATAGGAAAGGGCTTCCTCTGGAATACTGAAAACAAAACAAAAAAGATGTACACAGAAAACTGTAGTATTTCAGCCTAGATGAAAACTTTGACTCCATAAAAGCTCATCTGTAATTTGTCCTTAGTCGATCCTCAAATATTAATAATGGGATATAGTGGGCCCTTCTTCCAATGTACTCATAATATTCTTCATAACAGTCACATGACAAAAACTTGATAAAAACTCACTTTACCTATACTACAGCATGGATATCCAAAATAAGGCAAAATCGAAAGAATTCCTCTCAAACTCAGTTTTGTTATGAATAGTGCTGGATTTGCAATTATAGAGTTATAGAAATGAACAGAATTATAAAGGTTATCTACTTCAATTCTCTCATTTCAGATGAGACTGAAACCAAGAAAGATAAAATTATTTGTCCAAAATGACACAGCTATACACAGTTGGCAGAACCCACATATTCTGTCTTTAAGAAAGCTACAATGAAGGGACCTTTTAAAATGCATTTTATTTGAAGCTTAACATGCAATTTAGCATGGGGATAAAAAACTACTGTGCCCATTTAAAGACATGAGTTTCCATGTTGCCAAAGACTCCACATAGAGAAACATACTTACTTAGACAGTCTTTCAATGGTCTGCATGTGAACATTATTATGCGTTTGGGAAAGCACAGCTTCATGCTGAGCACATTTCAAACAAAGGCCACCAACACGGTTAGAAATATTAGCAGCAAGAAGAGACTCTTTATGCTTTAGTCGCTCTTTAAGATCTTCACAATTTTTCTGATATTCAACTAGGTCTTTCCTAAAAAGAAGGGAAAAAAGTTCCAGCAAATGGCCAGGTAAAAGTATACTACTTCTAAATGTATCATAGTAATAACTACTATCATTTACTGGTGCTTACCTTATTAGGTGCTTTACATACAGAACCTTATTAGTTCTTACCACAACCCTAAAATGTAGGTGTGATTATCCTAATTGACACTTTGAATAAAATGAGCCTTGAAAATATTAAATTTCAAGTTGTTTTAAGATTTTAACAGACTAGTCTGCCTCTGATACTGGCTTTCTTTTCACAGGATCCTATCTCCACACAAAAAAATAAAACTCCAAACACAAATCCTAAATAGTTTCTCTTAATAAAGGGGTGGAGCAACATAACACAATATCCTTGAATTGAGGGAAATACCCTATTTCAAATGTTCACCCCTTAAAATTTGTAAAGACAACCTTAAAAGATCACATAAAGAAAATGGATTTTATGCATGAGTAATTTATTACTGTTCATTTTTCTTCAGTAAAAACAAAAAGAAAATGATCGTTAGAGACACAGATGTAGAGAACAAACGTATGGACACCAAGGGGGGAAAGCAGTGGGTGGGGGAGCAGTGGTGGTGGTGGGATGAATTGGGAGATTGAGATTGACATATATACACTAATATGTATAAAATAGATAGCTAATAAGAACCTGCTGTATAAAAAAATAAATAAAATTAAATTTTAAAAAAAATTATCTAATCTACAAAGAACTGCTTCAAAAGAGAGTGGGCTACAGAAAGAAGTTAGAACTTGCCAGACATAAGATTTCATAAGTAGCAGCTATTAGCTGGAAATATGCAACTTGCTAAAGAAAGGGCTGAGGAACTGTGTGTGTGTGTGTTCTTTGTTTGTTTGTTTTAATGGGATAGCTCTTGGATGAGGTTTTTCTCCAAGTTGACTTGTCAAGGATTAAAAGACCAGTATATGGGTTGTATTTTCCTCCCCCTCCCCAAAAAAGCTTTGGTAAAGTCAACTTGGGTAACTGAGCTTCCTTGCATACACATCCCTTTCATGTTGTATTTTTTAAAAACTTCCTAACTTAAAAAAGGAAAAAGTTGTTCTTAAATTCTTAGACTGCTGAAGGCAGGCACTTTATCTCTGGCTCAGACTACTCTCTGCTGCTTCTATTAAATTCAGAGATTTATAGCCATCCTAATTTGTTCACTGTCACAAAGGAGAAGCCAATAATCAAGACACCTGGCTGTCACATACTTTGGGATTTAGGGGGCTTTGAGACAGCCTGGGAGATGTGGAAAAGATCTACAGGAAATCTAAGGGTTAAAAAAAGCTAATCTAATGACACTCTGAAGCAGAAAAAAAGGAGCTGTTTATGTCCTATTCCCAAGATGATATCTACAACATAATAAGTTTTCTTTCTACTTATCATGTAGAAAAAGTCTGACTTTCAAAGGCTTAAAAAGAACTTTAGAAGTACATTCCAAAGGCAGAGTCTCCATTACTATTTCTGTCAGGTTCAAATTCAAAACACTCAAGTAGATCCAGTTACATGAAATGGCAAAAAGAAAATTAAAAACAAGTAGGTAACATAAAACCAGAGTTTATAAGAGTAGTGATTTTATTTCTTTCTTTAAGAAAATGCTTCTTTAAATAATCTTAAATTATACTAAAAGAAAATGAAGAAACAGAAGAATGCAGGAAACAAAGTCTGGTCCATTGCAAAGTGACGTTTTAATGTAGTTAAAGATTGCATAGTTGAATTGTGAATGAGACAAAATAAGTTACATTCCCGAAAATATAATGACCTAGAAATATATCACTTTAAAAACTGAAGAACCAAAACACAATAGGAATCAACATATAGCAAATCAAGAAACCAAAAATTAGATGACCTTTTAAAAGTTTAGGTTTCTTCATGAAAGCTCTAGTAAAGATCTCTAGAGAAATCCTCAATCTTATGAGGCATGAAAAGCCTAAGAGTATATTAAAATAAATGAATAATAACATTTGCAACAAAAGCCATGAGTTCTGGTTCTTAGCATTACTCTAGTTATGTCTCTAGACAATGTACAGCCTGGAAGATGTTAAATTTTATTTCAAATTGGACTTATTAAAATAAAATTATAAAAATATTTTAAAGGTTATTTCACTTGAAAATATTTCATTACCACTATTTCAATTAACCTTTAATTAAAAAAAATTAACTCCTATCTTTTCCTACTCATAATATATAACAAAGCACTAATGGTTAATCTATAATATATAGGTTTTATTGGGATTTTTGAAAACATATCAAAAAGTACATGAAAATTCATATATACTCAAATTCACCATGTATACAAATACTCAAACTATTATATTATTGTTGCAATTTAAAAATTAGACGAAGACTACCTACAGAGGAAAAAAATACTTGCTTGTAATTTGAAAATTAAAGTGCTTTATTTATACTATTTTATTTTAAAAACATAATTTCCATAAGAGCAGCTTCTGATTCTTTTTTCTATGGGAAAACACAAATATTTTACAACTGATGAAGGGATAAAATTTATAATTTAGCTCACAGTTCTTTGAAATGGGATTTGAAAAAGGACTTCACAAATCCCCTTATCCTTTACCATTCTTAGCAAATTTCATATATTGCATATAAAATATCATCAAGTAATTCCTATACTGACTAAAACTGGCATTTCAGCAAACATTCAAACATATTTTTAAGATCATTATGGTTTTGCCAATAACTTTAAATAGATGATAATACTTTACCTCAAAAGCATCAATTGAGATTCCAGGATTTTACTCTTTTCCTCGTAAGTAAGTTTTAGTCTCTCCTTTAGAAAAGAAAAAAAAAAGTATATTTCTCCATGCCTTGTGTTTTATAAGCAAATTTTAATTATTAATATTAAATTCATTTTTTCTTTTTACCCAAGAGGAAAATCATTGTGTCCCCTCTGGAATCACTTTCCCTAGTCCACCCCAAATATTCTTATTTTTATTGAGCGGAAGCCTGCAAAGAACTACTGAGTCATAAAATGGTGATTACTAACAAAAATTTTTTTTCAAAATTGCATACATCAGTTCTTATTTTTAAAAAAGTGTGACTCTAGGCAAAACCAATTATAACCTGTAAGGTCCATGAGGACAAGAATAAAATCTTCCTGGAATCTCCCATTGTGACTGCTGCATAGCTGACATACCAAAAAATATGTGCCGGATGAATGATAAAAAGGATGCTATAAATCACAGGACGACAGACCAAAGTGATACACAACCTACAAGCCTCTGCTGATATCCAGTTTTTCGTTAATTCAACATATATTTATTGGGTTTCTAAGACGAAGACACCACTAACCTCCAGGAGATTTAAGAAGGAACACAAAGACAGATGAACAATTACAACTATTTATAATTTACTCTAATGAAAATACAGAAGGTAAAATGAAATCAGAAAGGCAGGAACATGTAATTCAGCTGAAGAGAAGTACAGAAGCCTTCATTGGAGGAGATGCAAGGACTTGAAGGATGATTTCCAATAGAGCAAAAGGCACAGAAGCTGGAGAAGGCATGCTATATATTTGGCCAATCAGTATCACTAGAATGTAGAATGCTAGGTGGAAGAGTAGATAGAGATGGGCTGATTAGGTAAGGTGGTCAGTGAGAAGAATAAAAATATGAAGACTTTTATTTAGTCTATACAACTAAATAAAAGTCTCTATGTAGTTGATGTATTAGATGGACATTGAAATCTTTTTATCAGTATTGAATCTTAAATTACTCTGAAGGGTGGAAAAAGGGGATCATCACAAATGAAGACATTGCAAATAAACATCAATAGGTGAGAGATAAATGCATGAACAAGAGAAATCAAGCAACAAAGATAGAAAAGATTTAGTACAAAGCAGTATAAAAGTAAAATTGACAGAATTTTTTTCTCTTTAGTGTTAAATTTTATTTATTTATTTTTCTATAAATTTATTTATTTTATTTATTTATTTTTGGCTGCATTGGGTCTTTGTTTCTGCGCACGGGCTTTCTCTAGCTATGGTGAGCAGGGGCTCCTCTTCATTGAGGTGCGCAGGCTTCTCACTGCGGTGGCTTCTCTTGTTGCGGAGCATGGGCTCTAGGCACATGGGCTCAGTAGTTATGGCTCACAGGCTCTAGAGCGCAGGTTCAGTAATTGTGGTGAATGGGCTTAGCTGCTCTGCGGCATATGGAATCTTCCCCAAACAGGGCTCGAACCCATGTCCCATGCATTGGTGGGCAGATTCTTAACCATTGCGCCACCAGGGAAGTCTTAGTGTTAAATTTTATTTTGTTTTATTTATTTTTAAATTAAAGTATAGTTGATTTACAATATTGTATATGTTTCAGGTCCACAGCCAAGTGATTTAATTATATACATTTTTTCAGATTACATTCCATTATAGGTTATTATGACATAGTGAATATAATTCCCTGTGTTATACAGTAAATCCTTCTTGCCTATTTATTTTATGCATAGGAGTTTGCATCTGTTAATCCCATACTCCTAATTTGTCTCTCCTTCCCTCCCTCAGTAACCATGTTTGTTTTTTTATGTCTGTGAGTCTATTTCTGTTTTGTATATAGATTCATTTGTATTATTTTTTAGATTTCACATATAAATGATATCATATAGTGTTTGTATTTGTCTGTCTGACTTACTTCACTAAGTATAATATTCTCTAGGCCCATCCATGTTGCTGCAAATGCAATGTTTCATTCTTTTTATGGCAGAGTAATATTCCATTTTATATATGTATATATATATAAACATATCTTCTTAAGCCAATTGTCTGTTGATGGGCACTTGAGTTGTTTCCATGTCTTGGCTATTGTAAATAGTGCTGCTATGAACATTGGGGTGCATGTGTCTTCTGAATTATGAGGGTTCATTTTTTTCAGATAAATACCCAGGAGTGGGATTGCTGTATCATATGGTAGCTCTATTTTGAGTTTTCTAAGGAACCTCCATCCTGTTTCCCATAGTGGCTACACCAGTTTACATTCCCTCCAACAGTGTATGAGGGTTCCCTTCTCTCCATACCCTCTCCAGCATTTATTATTTGTAGACTTTTTGCCTCTCACTGTTGTGGCCTCTCCTGTTGCAGAGAACAGGCTCCAGACACACAGGCTCAGCGGCCATGGCTCACAGGCCTAGCCGCTCCGCGGCATATGGGATCTTTCCAGACTGGGGCACAAACCTGTGTCCCCTGCATCCGCAGGCGGACTCTCAACCACTGCGCCACCAGGGAAGCCCCTATTTGTAGACTTTTTGATGATGGCTATTATAACCAGTGTGAGGTGATAACTCATGGTGGTTTTGATTTGTATTTCTCTAACAATCTCTTTTCATGTGCCTGTTAGTTATCTGTATGTCTTCTTTGGGAAAATGTCTATTTAGGTCTTCTGCCCATTTTTTTATTGGGTTGTTTTTTAAATATTGAGTTATATTAGATTTTTGTATTTTTGGATATTAACCCCTTGTTGGTCACATCACTTGTAGATATTTTCTCCTTTTCTACAGGTTTTGTTGCTGGTTTCCTTTGCTGTGCAAAAGCTTTTAGGGTCCACTTGTTTATTTTTGCTTTCATTTCTTTTGCCTTGGGAGACTGATCTAAGAAAATATTGCTACAATTTATGTCAGAGAATGATTTGCCTATGTTCCCTTCTAGGCTTTCTATCATGTCATGTAAAGTTGACAGAATTTCATGATTGAATAGATGTGGGGGAGAAAAAGACATTAAAAATAACCCTGGGTTGCTGAATTGAGCAACCAGGTGAAAGCTGATGCTAAAGATTTTTCCAGACTGAGAAAAGGAGGTAAATAGAACCATTAAAATGTTCAACTAATTCAAAAGAAGGCAGAAAAAAAAGGTGAAGAAACAGTAGATGGGAAAAAAAGGACACAGCAAGATAGTGGATTTAAAACCAAGTATATAAATAATCACATTTAAAGGAAAGATATTGTCAGATTGGATAAAAAAAGCAAAACTCAACTATAAGCTGTCCACAAGAAACCCATATTAAATATGAAAATACAACTATGTTAAAAGTAAAAGGATAGGTAAAAAATACCCTGCTAACACTACTTTCAAAAGAAAGTAGGAATCAGTCAAAACACAAAAAACCATGTGCTTTTCTCTATACCAGCATTGAGGAGTTATAAAATGAAAAATTTTAAATATATATGTTGTTTATGATAATATCATAACTAGTCTAGAAATTAATTCTAAAGAAAGATGTGTAAGACCTTTACTCAGAAATTATAAAAGATTGACAAAAATTAAAGATGACCTAAATAGAGTGATACATGATTTTAATATTTCACAATATATTACTGTAAAGATATCAATTCCTCCCCCCAACCTCCCCTATACCTTAAATGTAATCTCAATCAAAACCACTTAATGGCTTTTTGAAACTTGACAAATTAATTCTAAAATGTACTTGGAAATGCAAAAGGCAAGAAACAGTCAGGACATTCTTCAGGTCAAAGAACAATGTTGGAAGACTTGGTCTACCAGATGCAGAGTTATAAGAATCAAGACAGGATAGTAGTCGCACAAAGAAGTAGTAGCACAGACACCAAGGAAATAAAACACAAAGCCCAGAAACAGACTCACACATATACACACACCTGATTTATAACAAATGTGGCAGGCGAATGATTGTCTTTTCAACAGTGGTGCTGTGATATATAAATAACCCTATGGAAGAAGTAACCCCCTACACTTCACATCAGATACAAAAATAAATTCCACATACACTGTAGTTCTAAATGTAAAAAGCAAGATTATAAAGTTTCTGAAAGATAATATAGGAGAATATCTTTATGATTTGGGGGTAGGGAAACACTTTTTATATAGGACACAAAAGGCACTACAACAATAAAGGGAAAACACTGATAAATTGGACCACATTAAAATTAAGAAATTCTAATCAAGAAAGAGAAAACGAAAACTCTCAAGAGAGTTCCAAGGCAAGCCATAAGAGTAGGAAAATATGCTTTAACAGATATAACCAACAAAGGGCTTGTATCCATAATGTATTAAGAACTTCAAAAAAACATTGCCAGATAATTCAAAACAATAAGTAGGATATTAGAACAGGCATCTCACAAAACAGCACATCAAATGGCCAATAAATATATATGAGAAGATATTCAATCACATGAGTAATCAGAGAAATGAAAATGAAAATCACAATGAGATAGCACTACAAGCCCATTAGAAAAACAGAATATCAAGTGTTGGCAAGGATACAGAGCAATGGTATCACTCATATGCTGCTGACAGAGTGTAAACTGGTAAAAACCACCTTGGAAAAGTTTGCCCTTATCTCTCAAATCGAACATATATATACACTACAACCAACAGTGCCACATCAAGGTACATACCCAACGTAAATGTGTACAATGCACACCAATAGACATATAAAAGAATGTTCATAGCAGCAATATTCACAATAGCCCCAAACTGAAAAAATATAAATGTCTTTCAACAATAAAATGGATACATAGACTGTGTTATAGTCATACAGTAGACCCATCAATGAAAATAAACAAACTTCTAACACATGCAACTACATGTATGAATCTATCAAATATAATGTTGAACAAAAAAGGCTAGACAAAAAAGAATATGTACTACGTGATTCAATTTATGTAATGTTTTAAAAGCCAGGCAGAAATCAATTCGAGTGTTTGGGGATCATGCTTAGAGATCAATTTTCACAAAAGTCAAGATAGTGATTAGCTTTAAGAGAATGAAGGGGCAGTGACTGGGAGTGGGCATGAACAGGGCTTCTGGGACATGGTAATGTTAGACATCTTACAGGTGACAATTATATGCTTGTTCATTTGAAGATATATCATTAAGCTGTACATTTTTGTTTTGCATACTTTTCTGAATTTCTGTAAAATTGTTTCATTAGAGGGCTTCCTTGGTGGTGCAGTGGTTGAGAGTCCGCCTGCTGATGCAGGGGACACGGGTTCGTGCCCCAGTCCGGGAAGATCCCACGTGCCACGGAGTGGCTGGGCCTGTGAGCTATGGCCGCTGAGCCTGCGTGTCCAGAGCCTGTGCTCCGCAATGGGAGAGGCCACAACAGTGAGAGGCCCGCGTAATGGAAAAAAAAAAAAAAAAAAAAAATTGTTTCATTAGAAAAATCAAAGGATGGTATGATCAACTAATGTACATATTACAGAATGCTGCTCCAAGGTTCAGGAAGATGAGGACTGATATGTGGAGGTTATTAATGACCTTGAAAAGAAACATTTTAGGGGAATATAGGTGGGGAGAAGCTCAAATAAAGTATGTTGAAAAGAGAATGGGAGGTGAAGAACAGAGGCGTGAGTATAGACAACTGTTTGGAAAGACGTTGGTATGAAGGGGAGCAACTGGGTGATAGTTCAAAGGAAATGTAGGATGAAGAGAATATATTTTGTGTTTGTTTGCTTTGTAGATGGGAGCTAGTAAAGCACATATTTGGCTGAAAATAACCAAGTCAGGAGGGATAAAAGATACAAGAACAAGAGGAGGTAAGTGTAAGAGTGAAATCCTTGAAAAAAGTGAGAAAGATTTGGAACATAAAGCACACAAATGCACACAGATGTGACCTTTGACACACACAGGATAAAAAAAATGAACCTATAATAGTTATAAATAGAACACTAAGAGAAGACATAAGAGGGAAAATAATTCTAATGTGGGAAAAGGAGGAATGGAAGCATGTAATCAGGGAAGGTAGAATGGGAGGGGACAATTGAACTAAGTTTGGCAGGCTGGAAACATTTCAATATGTAGAGGATAAGAAGGAAACATTTTAGGTAGGGATGATTGCATAAACCAAAGTCAATTCTTCAAAGAGAAATGGAATTGGGAAATAAGTTTATGAAGTAGCAAGCAATGAGTGGTCTGCATGCTTATAGCCAGACCTGTGAGTGTGACAGAAGAGTGAGAAGTGAGTCTGGAAATGTAGTTTGAAGCAAATTGTAGATGGCTTGGGAGATTGGTCTTAATCCTATGGGTATTAAGTAGATATTATAGTTTATTCAGCTGGAAAAAAACATATAATTTAGTCTTTCAGATTTTTTTTTAAAAAAAAGGAACTCTTTCCTAAATAGTAGAATAAAGCTTGGATTAGGGAATGAGAAAGAGCAGGGAGATTTGGGCCAGAAAGAGCCTTTAGAAAACTATAACAACACCTGTAGATGATAATGACAGCAGAACTGTGATTCCCTCTATATTCCCTAGAACATTCCATTTTTGGTGTTGTTTTTACCCAGATCAGAGGATTTAAAAGTATCATTTGATCTTAAAATAGAATTATTTTAGACTGGGAAATTAGGACATTCAAAAGCATCTGTGTATAGGGGGAGTTTAGAAAGCCACAAACATGCCCAGGGAAAATGCATGCTCAGAAAAGTCCTAAGAAGACCTGAAGCTTTCACTCAGGCTGATCTCTAGGCTCAGAGCCAGCCTAGCTGAATGGTGAAGACCAGCACAGCCAAACTGAAAAGACTTGGAGAGTTGGTTGTTCTATTTTGGGGGGGCTTTTTGGTGTTTTTCTTGTTGTTGTTTGTTTCAGCTCCTGGCAAAGAAATCTGTCAAACATCAGCTGACCATGAGCTAATGAAACAGAGACCTCAATGATCACACATGACAAGGAATAGCTTCTACAGAAATAGTTTGGAAAACTCTTAAAACAAAAGGACTACTACAGCCTTCAACAATAAAAAAGACAGCAAACCTTAAAAAAATGGGGTATCTTATTTCCAGAGTGACCACAGTATAACACTTCAATGCTCAATTTTCAACAAAAACAAAAATCACCAGGCATACAAAGAAAGAGGAAAACATGGCTCACGCAATGAAACAGAATAAATTTACCAGAACCATGCTTATGAAACTATAGACATCAGACTTACTAGATCAAAACTTTAAAACAACTGTCTTAAATATGCTCAAAATGCTAAGAGAAAACATGGACAAAGAACTAAAGGAAGTCAGGAAAACAAATTATAAAAGGAAACCAAACTAATTCTGGAGATGAAAACAACTAAAACTAAAATAAAAAATTCACTAAAGAGATTTTAGGGAAGATATGGGCAGCCAAACAAAGAATCAGTAAATCTGAAAATAGGAAAATTGAAATTATTGAGTCTGAGAAACAGAAAGAAAAAAGAATGAAGAATTACCAAATGATCCAACAATTCCATTTCTGAGTATATACCCAAATGCCTTGAAAGTAGGGCCTCAAACAGATACTTGTGCATCAATGTTCATAGCAGCCTTATTCACAATAGCCAATAGGTTGAAAACCCCCCAATTCCATTAACAAATCAATGGATAAACAAAGTATGGTATATATGTACAATGGAATATTATTCACCCTTAAAAAGAAATGAGGGGGCTTCCCTGGTGGCGCAGTGGTTGAGACTCTGCCTGCCAATGCAGGGGACATGGGTTTGGGCCCTGGTCTGGGAGGATCCCACATGCCGCGGAGCGACTGGGCCCGTGAGCCACAACTACTGAGCCTGTGCATCTGGAGCTTGTGCTCCGCAACAAGAGAGGCCACGACAGTGAGGGGCCCGCGCACTGCGATGAAGAGTGGCCCCCACTCGTTCCAACTAGAGAAAGCCCTCACGCAGAAACGAAGACCCAACACAGCCAAAAATAAATAAATAAAATTTTTAATAAAAGGAATAAAATTATGATACATGTTACAACATGGATGAAACTTGAAAACTCTATGCTAAATGAGACAAGCCAGATGAAAGGAGAAATATTATTTGATTCCACTTACGTGAAGTACCTAGAAAAGGCAAACTCAAAGACAGAAAGTAGAAGAGGTTACCAAGGGTTGCAGAGAGAAGCAAATGGGAGTTATTGTTTAATGGGTAGGGTTTTTGTCTGGCATAATGAAAAAGTTCTGGAAATGAATAGTGTTGATGTTGCACAACACTGTGAATATACTTAGTGTAAATAAATTATACACTTAAATTTTTAAATGGTTAACATAGCAAATTTTTTGTTATATATATATTTACCACAATAAAAAAGTACCAAAAAAAGTAGATGCCTAAGAGAAAAGTACCCAAATACTCACCAGATCTAGTTTCCATTTTTCAGCCTCACTAGCAGATGCAGCTTTGATAATACCTGCATTGCCACGGGAAAATGATCTCTCGGCAGCTTCATCCACCCTAGAATCTTCACCTGTTGTAATCCAAGAATTCTGTATGTTTCCCTAAAATAAAATGTGAAAGTACTTGCATTCAACCTTTAAATCAATATACATACTTTACAAATGGAATACTGATTATTATCTGTGATGAAAGGAATAAGAAAAAGAGCAGATGCTTCTAAATACAAATCAAGAATTATTTTACATTTTCAAGCTATTAGGGTCATATTCCAAACAAGTGTTACAAAGTCACATTCCTATAGGTACAGGCAATAATGTAAATGAGCAAAGAGGGCTAGATATCAGTATATTGAACAAATGAACTTATCTCTTACTTCTTTGAAGACATATACTCTTGAAACACATAAACCTCTCTTGGTTTGTTTTTCATTTTCCACATTTCATAAAGGCATGACTAATAATAATAATAATACATATGATGTTTATGTTTACTATGTGCCAGACAACGTTTTATGTCTTCCACATATATTAACACATTTAATCATTACAACAATCCTATGAGAGAAGTTTCACTGTTATCTCCATTTTATAGATGGGGAAACTGAGTCACACAGAGTAACTGCTAAAAGCTACAGAGGTAGAAAGCAGCTAATAGGTGGCAGAGCTAGGATCTGAATCCTGGCATTCTAGCTCCAAAGTCCTAAACCACTATGCTCTTCTGCCTTTTCAGAAAATTATTTCTCTTCAATAAGAAAAACAGTGCATGGTGATAAATAGAACTGACATGCAGCCTGAACGTCAAGGACTCAGAAAGTAATGGTAGGGACCATGACAGAGCAACCAAAGGAAGTAGTCACTACTCAGTTTCAGTCAGTTGCTGCCATGTGGGAATACCAACTCACATTACCAAAAAATCTTTTGATTTTTAAAAAGATGAGGCAGATATCTGGCTCTTCGACTGAAACAGTGTTAAATATTGAGTCAGTTTTTCAAACAAACAAGACATGCCTGAAGACTGAATTTGGTGAACCCACGGTCAGCTTGTGAACTTTGGCATTCTTTCAACATTCAATGAAATAAGCAGCCCAAAGAACTGGGTGATTTATGTGTGAATCAAGAACTAAAATACTTATATTAATTTATTCAACAAGTAATTATTGAACTCTTGCTAAGGGCCAAGGGACACAGTAGTATTAATAAGAGAGGACATGTCCCCAAACACAGAACTATACTGCAGTGTCATATGTTAGAATGTAGTAAACTGCATTCATCCAAAGTAGTATTCTGAGATTCTATTCCATATTCTTTGGGAAGTTCAGTTTAATGCAAACATCTGTGTAATACCTACTATGTTCAGGCACTGTGCTAAAAGCTTGGGGAGGGGGGTAAAAATGAGCAAGACCAATATTATCCTCAAGGAGTTTACAGGCTAATGAAGAAGAGGAACACCCAAGCAGATAATTTCAATTTAACAAGGCAAGTGCTAGGCCAGAGGTGTGCATGGGGGACTATGCCAGAACAGAATAGAGATACTAAGAGCAACTGGAGATTCAAGGAAAGTTTTCTGGAGAAGTTTTGACACTGGTATGATATCTGAAGGGTGAAAAAGAGTAAGCTAGATGGGAAGGGCATGCCAAGAAGAGAGAACATCATGAGAAAACTCACAGAGGCGTGAAACAGCATGGTGCCTGCCAGAGACCTGTAGGCAATTCAGCATTACTAAAGGTTGAAGCACAAGGCAATGAATGTCAGAAGATGAAGCTCTAACTGTTCACAACAGCCAAAATATGGAAACAACCTAAATGTCCATCGACAGATGAATGGATAAAGAAGATGTTGTACATATATACAATGGAATACTACTCAGCCATAAAAAAGAATGAAATAATGCCATTTGAAGCAACATGGATGCAACTAGAGACTATCATACTAAGTAAAGTAAGTCAGAAAGAGAAAGACAAATACCATATGATATCACTTATATGTGGAATCTAAAATATGGCACAAGTGAACCTATCTACAAAACAGAAACAGACTCACAGACATAGAGAACAGACTTGTGGTTACCAAGGGGGAGGAGGGAGGGAGAGGGATGGACTGAGACTCTGGGGTTGGTAGATGCAAACTATTACATTTAGAATAGATAAATAACAAGGTCCTAATGTATAGTATAGGGAACTATATTCAATATCCTGTGATAAACCATAATGAAAAAGAATATAAAAAAAGAATGTATGTGTATAACTGAGTCACTTTGTGTACAGCAGAGTTTGGCACAGCATTGTAAATCAACTATACTTCAATAAAAAAATTAAAAAACAAAAAAAAGAAGAAGCTAGAGAGTTAAATAAGGGTCTGAAAGGTAAAGCGTGCAATGTTAATAAGCTTGAACTTGATTCTGTAGGTAGGGAAAAAATCACCCAAGATGTGATTGCATTCAAAATAGTCTTGCAGAGCAATGAAGGAGGGTGGTACTAATTTCCTATGGAGAAATTGGAGACAGTATGTAGACTATAGATCACTGACTTATGATATAAAATATTGTTATTCTTTGGAAAGAAGTGCTAATCTAATTGACGCTTTGTTCTTTCACAGATAGCTTTTAAAAAACTCGAATGATATTTGACCAAGATTTCAAAAATCAAATTACATTTACATCCCTGAAGATCACTGAAAACCTTTGATTTCTTAACTGAGGGGAGGGATTGGAATGGACAGGGATGAGAAGAGACATGGAAAGAAATGGCTCAGAAATTTTCTACTTTAAAAAAAATCTCCTAGATCTTTGATTGACCACACATGCCAAAATTTCTAATAAAAAGCATATTTTAATATAATTTTTTGAACTCTCAAGAAAAGCCCCTTAAGAAGGAAAAATGATGAAAAATGAAGATGGAAATGAAGTACTCTTTGAATGGTTCTAGTTTTTTAGAAATAATCTGCTTGCTTCTTGAACTGCTAGGTCATAAACTAGGCTCAAAGCTCAAAGTCATGTAGGCTGCTATCCAAGTCCCAGTCCATGGCAAATGAAGATGGTTTGGTTCAATATTGACAAGCTATTCCTAATCTAGGCAGAAAGGCAGTATAATTTGAGGCCAGGTAGATGGATTTGTGGAGTCAGATAGTCCTTTGTTTGAGTCCCAGCTTTGTGACATTAGACCAGTTGCTTTGGTTACTTAACTGCTGTGTACCTTAATTTAATCACCTGAAAATAGACATAACAACACCTGCCTTGTGTGGCTATCATAAAATTGAAATAATATAATGTAAAGAAAGTACTTGATACAGTACCTGGCATATCAGCCATGTAGTCATCAATAAATACGAATTATTACTATATAACTATTTCAATTGTTTTTCCAAAGAAAGCATTAAGAAACTTTGAAAATATATATTCAAATCTGCCAACAGCTTTGGCAAGATTTACCCTCAACATGGTAATAGGCTCATTAAAAAGAGTGCAGAAAAAAAAGAAGATAATATCTCTTGATCTGTTTATATTCAAGATATTCTAAATAGTTTCATTTACCTCAAAACTCAATACAACACCATGCATGGGCTGCTGAAATGCCTCAATTCACCTACACAAGTAAAAACTGGGGACAACAATTCTGTAATAACAAAATAACACAGGAGACTAACATTAAAATAGATAACAAGGTCACCTGACACATCTGCAACAACCGTTTCAATATTAACACTATGTTTTAGCTCATGTGAATGTTTAAACAAAAACCTCTCTACAACTTTATCCTTTCTATAGTCTGTATATCTGTAGTTTTCTTTAGCAAGTTTCCTTTGTTCACATGGCAAAGCATGTGAGCGTTTACCATCATTTCCTTCCCCTTTTGCATTACTCACTTCTCTTGCCCTCTGATTCACTTGTCTGCCTAATTTCCTTTCTTATTTCACTTCCCCATCTTCCACTTCTTTCCATTGTATAAATATTGAAGACTATGAATAACTGAGTCACTGCTGCATATTTGGAGGAAAAGCAAAAGAATATACTTATTTTAAAAATGAACTTACTTCTAAGTACTTTCTATATGGCTATATCATTTTCAAATTGACACCAAAATAATAAGAAACTAAGATGAAATTTTTAAGTACTAATATAATAATATAAGCTGTGATTAACTACATCCCATAGCAAAAGAGTAAAAAACATAAAGAGATAATGAGATAATATCTCATAAAGAGATATTAAACTTAAACATTATTTAAATATAATCATAAAAATTTCATGTCACAGAATTATAGAGATCATCTAATTCTCTGTTCCTCAAAATGTGGTCCACTGATACTAGACTCACTCTGGCAACTTGCTAATAATGCATATTTTTAACTCAAAGACTTAGCCCAGACCAACTGAATCAGACTCTCAGGGAATGAAGCCCAGGATCTGCACTGTCAGCAAATATCCCAAGTGACTGTCATTCACATTAAATATTAAGAACTGCTAATATTGGTGAATTTCTCAAATGCCAATAAATAAACAGAGGACTCATGAGGTTTCATGCTTGAAAGTCCCATAAAATTACTTGTTCAACACCCAGCTTGTTAGGAACAATGGGAAGATTAACATTTTGAATCTTGGACCCTCAGGTCAGTGTTCTTCCTGCTATACCATGCTAACTAGACTTATTGGAATTCAAAGTTCAAAGAAAATTTAGAGAAATACAACAGAAATCTAAGCTACAGTTCTGAATAGTTGCTGGATTTAACCAAGTCCTTCCTATATTACATACTTCCTGCTTTCAGACCTGCTCTTTCCATATGGAACAAACATAAATGGTATGCTCGGAAAGGAAACCGGAGTGGATATTAGGCATCACTACATCATTTCATTTGAGGATTCATTCCACCAATAAATTAAAATAGTGAATTTTAATTTTTGAGGCCCCAAGTGAATATCAGCATAGCACTTCTGCCAAACTGCCAGAAAAAAAATCTAAGCAGTTAAGAAGGCAGGGGGAAAGGGTAGGTAGGAGGCAACATTCAAACTATGTATTTTAGTTTAATCGTTTAAATAAATGCTCACAGATGCATCCAGAAGTGTTTCTTCCCTCATTGCTTCCTCTTGCCTTTGAGATTTCAGCTCTTGTTGGAGCCTTTCATTTTCAAGCACAATTACTTGTACCCTATTTTTCATTCCAGAGAGTTCCTCCTATAAAAAAACAGAAACAAATACCAAATACATTAAGCATTTTTTCTTTTATTTTAAGAAATGCCACTTGTGGACTGCATACATTAAGCAATTTTAAGTAGTGCTTTTTTTTTGTTGACTACTAGATGATCCAATATGATATAAAGCATGCAAGACTGATGCTGTCTATCCCTTTTCAAAAATATTATAATTACATCTAGACAAGGAAAGAAACTCAAGCATTAGCTAACAAAGAGAAGGCTGGAGGAAGATAGTAGAGGACCTGCTAATGGCCATATCACAGGACTGTGTGGTTTCTGACAATTTTTTGCAGGCTTACAGAGATGCTTTAATTAAAAGGTTTATCTAAAAGACTTTTAAGAATGAGGTAGACTGCTGAAAAATAAGGTAAGATATATTATTATTCTTGCTCAAATGCCAATAACTTGTTGAAAATTGACAGAGGACTACATAGATAATAAAGGACACTGAGATAGAAAGGCAAGGAAAGTTACAATGAATATCTATGAACTGCTAGCCAGATGGAAGGAAATTATGAGTGAAATAGTTTGGTGGAGAGTTCTTAAAGAGTGTTTCCTTGGCCGTGCAGGGCATAATATAAAGAATTACCAGTATATAGCAATTAGAAAAGCTATCAAGTTGCATCTCACCCTGAAAAAATATTGACATATTGATGGTACAATACTTAACTTAATCTTCATTACCAGTATAATTCTACAATCATTTTTTATTATACTGGTTGTGCAAAAGACTATTGCACAATATATGAAAATTCCATTCAATTATTTTATTCAGAAAAAAAATCAAAGCTGTAATTGAAAACTGTAATTAAACAAACATTGCATACTTCCAGTTGTTGGTCTGACATATAAGCAGCTTGGAAAGACATCACTCCCATCTTCCCAATAAGAAAAAAAGCTGAACAAACTGAAAAATCAACAACTCTTGCAACATACCAGAGCAGAAACTTCTGGGGGGACCAGTGCCAGGGTAGAAAAATATATCAATAAAATAACTGATGAAATGCTGGAAGCTTAGTGTAGACCAGTTTGAGTTAAAAACTCCAGGAGGACCCAGTCTCTGGGGGGAAGGTGTCTCCTACACTTTTATATGACACTACCAGGTTCTTACAGCAAAGACTAGAGAAAACCCCCCTCCTGCTTCCTCCAGTAAGAGAAGAAAAGTAACCAAAGAACATTCTGTTCTTTTTAACCAGGCCTGCCTCAAGAGAAACTATCTTACCAGAGCCTAAAAAACATTTTTTTTTCAGAACCTAAGTGACCTGGGGGAAGGGAAAATAACCAACTCCAGCTTCCTAGCCTTGTCATCTCACTTAAGCAGAGGGGGAGACTGAGAAACACTTGTGAAGGACATAGTCAAGGGGCACAGGGTCACTACAAGACTGAGACCTAATCATAGGACTACAAAATGCTCCCCATACTCCCATACCCTACTACAACATCAAAAGGGCTCTTATATCATAACAAGGGAATACACTAAAATAACTGCACATTTCAGAATGTATTTAAGAAGAATTCTCAAGGGAAGCCCAAAGACAACAGCGGAGACAAAAACCAGGACACTAGAGGAAATTTTAGCCTCTAACACCTATACTAACAGCAAACAGTAAACACAGTCTAACTCCTACAACAAACAAAAAGCCTCACACTAAATGCATACTTCCCTCAGTTCCTTTTACTCAGTACATCATGTCCAGCATTCAACAAAAAATTAAAAGGCATACTAAAAGACTTAAAACACAGAAGCAAGAGGCTAAGCAAGCATAGAACCAGTCTTGGATATAGCAGAGATGTTGGAATTATCAGATGGAGAGTTTAAAATAATTATGATTAACATGCTAAAGGGTCAAATGGAAAAAGTTGTCTACATGCAAGAACAGATGGGTAATGGAAACTAAGAAAAAATCAAAATGCTGGAAATCAAAAACACTGTAGTAGAAATGAAGATTGCCTTTGATGGGCTCATTAATAGACTGGACACAACCTTTTTTTTTCCCCCCTATTTTTTTGGTCATGCCACATGGCATGAAGGATCTTAGTTCCCCAACCAGGGATTGAACTTGCACCCCCTGCAGTGGAAGCATGGAGTCTTAATCACTGGACCACCAGGGAAGTCCCTAGACTGGACACAACCAAGGAAAGAATCAGTGAGTTTGAAGAACTGTCAACAGAAACTTCTCAAACTGAAGTGCAAAGAAGAAAAAGAATGAAAAAGACAGAAGAGAATATCCAAGAACTGTGGAACAATAAAAAAAGGAAAAGAAATATGTGAAGCAATAATTACTGAGAATTTCCCAAAATTAATTATAAGCACCAAACTACAGATCCAAGAAGCTCAGAGAACACTGAGCAAGATAAAACTAAAAAATCCACACCCAGGAATAGCATATTCAAACTGCAGAAAATCAAAGACAAAGAGAAATTCTTTAAAGAAGTCAGAGAAAAAAACACCCTTACCTATCAAGAAGCAATGATGAGAATTATATCAGCTACTCTTCAGAAACTACACAAGCATGGATAGAGTGCAATGGAATATTTAAAGTTTTGAAAGATAAAAACCCCACCAACCTAGAATTCTGTATTCAGAGATACCAACCTTCAAAAGTGAGGGAAAAATAAAGACTTTCTCAGATAACCAAAAATTAGGAAATTTGTCTCTGGTAGACCTGCCTTGCAAGAAATGTTACAAGAAGTTCTTCAGAAAGTAGGCAATTTATTTAGGTTATAAACTCAGATCTACATAAAGAAAGAAAGAGCATTCGAGAAGGCATATATGGAGATAAAGTAAAATCTTTTATTTTTCTTAATGTTAATTGATCTAACAGGTAACAGTTTGTTCAGTATCATATTAGCAATAGTGTATGTAGTGATCATAGCTTATGGATAATTGAAATGAATGACAGCAATGCATAAGGGTCAGGAGGGAGGAACTGGGAACCCTGTTATAAGGAACTTTCCCAACCCCTGAAGTGCTCATTGAAAATAGACTTAGATTAGTGGTATATGTAACTGCAAACTCAAGGACAACCACTTATAAAAGTTAAAAAAAAGAAGTTCAATCGATATGCTAAGAGAGGAGAAAAATGCAATCATTTAACATGGTCACTCAAAACCAGAGATGGCAGAAAAAACAAGTGGAGGACAGAAAAAAGAAATAAAGAACAGGGCAATGAATAGAAAACAGTAACAAATATAGTAGGTATGATAGATATCCAACTATAACAATAATCACATGAAACATCCATGATCTGACTATACCAATGAAAAGGCAGACTGTCAGAAAAAATAAGACCCAAGTACATGTTGTCTACAAGATGCCTACTTTATTTTATTTATTTTTTATTTATTTATTTATTTATTTATTTATGGCTGTGTTGGGTCTTCATTTCTGTGCATGGGCTTTCTCTAGTTGTGGCAAGTGGGGGTCACTCTTCATCGCGGTGCGCAGGCCTCTCACTATCGCGGCCTCTGTTGTTGCGGAGCACAGGCTCCAGACGCGCAGGCTCAGTAATTGTGGCTCACGGGCCCAGTTGCTCCATGGCACGCGGGATCCTCCCAGACCAGGGCTCGAACCCGTGTCGTCTGCATTGGCAGGCAGACTCTCAACCACTGCGCCACCAGGGAAGCCCAAGATGCCTACTTTAAATCTAAAGACACAGATACTTTAAAAGTAAAGGGATGGAGGAAGACATACTACGCTAACATAAATCAAAAGAAAGCTGGAGTAGCTGTATTAATTTCAGACAAAGCAGACTTCATACTAAGGAAAAAAATATCAGGGATAATAAAGAGGCATGACATATTGATAAACAGGTCAATTTTCCAAGAAGTCATAATAATCCTAACGTGTGTGTGCCTAACAACAGAGCATCAAAATACATAAGGCAAAAACTGATAGAACTGTAAGGAGAAACAGATGTACCTACTATTTCAGTTGGAGATTTCAATATCCCTCTATCAGTAATTGACAGATCTGGCAGACTGGCAAAATATCAGTATGGACATAGTTGAACTGAACGGCACCATTAATCAACTGGATCCAATTGACATTTATATACTACTTCATCCAACAACAACAAAATACACATTCTTCTCAAGCTAACACAGAACATTCACCAAGACATACCATATTCTGTGGCCTAAAACCATATGTTAACAAATTAAAAAGAATAGAAATCACAAAAAGTATGTTATCAGACCATAATGGAATTAAACTAGAAATCAATAACAGAAAGACAACTGGAACACTCCTAATATTTGTGGTGGTTAAACAACACTCTTCTAAATATATACGGGTCAAGAACAAAATCTCAAGAAATAAACTGAAAATATTTTGAACTTAACAAAAATGAAAATACAAATCAAAATTTGTGAGATGCAACTAAATCAGGGAAAAATATTAGAAAAGAATAAAGATTTCAAATCAATACTCTCAGGACACTAAAACGAACAAACAAACAACAAAAAAAAAAACCCGAATTAAATCCACAGTAAGCAGAAGAAAAGATTAAAAAAATTAGGGTAAAAATAAATGAAATTAAAAACAGGAAATCAACAGAGAAAAGCAACAAAGCCAAAAGCTTGGTCATTGAAATGATCAATGAAATTGATTAGACTCTAGCCAGGCTAACTAAGAAAAAAAGAGAGAAGACACAGATTACTAATATCAGAAACAATACCACTACAGATCCTATGGACATTAAAAGGATAATAAAGGAATATTATGAACAACTATATATCCATAATTTGATAACCTGGAGAAAATGAACCAACCCACTGAAAGGCACAATCTACCAAAACTCACAAAAGGAGAAACAGTTAATCTGAATAGGCCTACATCTATTAAAGAAATTGAATAAATAATTAATAATCTTTCAAAACAGAAAGCACCAGGCCCAACACTGGTTCACTGGTGAATTCTGTTAAACATTTAAGGAACAAATGAGACCAATTCTGTAAAATATCTTCTATAAAATACCAGAGGAAATACTTCCTAACTTATTCTATGAAGTCAGCATTACCCTACTACCCAAACCGGGTGAAGACACTATAGGAATGAAATACTACAGACCAAAATATCTCATGAATACAGATGCAAAAATCCTCATCAAAATATTAGTGAATCAAATCCCACAATGTATAAAAAGAATTATACAACAGGACCAAATGGAATTTAATCTACCTATGCAAGTCTGGCTCAATATTTCAAAATCAAATAACATAATTCAACAAGCTAGAAAAAAAAATCATAGGATCATATCAATAGATGCAAAAAAGGCAAGTAACAAAATCCAGGAGCCATTCAAGGTAAAAACCTCAGTGAACTAGGAATAAAGGAAATACATCTTCAGTTTAATAAAGAACATCTACAAATAACCCATAGCTAACATTGTATTTCACGGTGAGACAATAGATGGCTTCCTACTAAGATCAAGAATAAGACAGTGATATCACCTCTCATCATTCCTATTCAACATCATATTAGAAGTCCTAGCTAATACAATAAGGCAAGAAAAGAAAAGAAAAGCTATACAAGAAGAAATTTTTTTAAAAGACAGCTGTATTTTTCACAGATGACATTATTGTCTATGAAGAAAATCTCAAAGAATCAAAAAAACTGCAAAAATAAGTGATTATAGCAAGGTTGCAGATTACAACGTTAATATACAAAAGTCAATTGTTTTCTTACATATTAGTAATGAGTAATTGGTATTTGAAATTAAAAACACAATACCATTTACATTAACAATGAAAAAAATGAAATACTCAGGTATAAACGACACAAAATATGTATAAGATCTACAAGAATAAAACTGCAAAACTCTGATGAAGACATCAAGGAATATCTAAATAAATGGAGAGATATTCCATGTACATGAATAGGAAGATTCAATATTGTCAAAATATCACCTCCTCCTAACTTGATAGATTTCAAAACAATCTCAATCAAAATTCCAGCATGTTACTTTGTAGATATTTACAAATTGATTTTAGAGTTTATATAAAGAGGCAAAAGACCCAGAACAGCCAACACGATATTGAAGGAAAAGAACGAAATTGGAAGATTGACACTACTAGACCTCAAGACTTACTATAAAGCTCCAATAATCAAGACAGTGTGGGACTTCCCTGGTGGCGCAGTGGTTAAGAATCCACCTGCCAATGAAGGCGACACGGGTTCGACCCCTGGCCCAGGAAGATGCCACATGCCACGGAGCAACTAAGCCAGTGCGCCACAACTACTCAGCCTGCACTCTAGAGCTTGAAGGCCACAACTACTGAGCCTGCGTGCTACAACTACTGAAGCCCGCATGCCTAGAGCCCGTGCTCTGCAACAAGAGAAGCCACTGCAATGAGAAGCCCGTGCACCTCAATGAAGAGTAGCCCCTGCTTGCTGCAACTAGAGAAAGCCCATGTGCAGCAAAGAAGATCCAATGCAGCCAAAAATAAATAAATGAAAAATAAATAAATAAATTAAAAAGTATGGTATTTGTGAAAGAACTGACCAATAGATCAATGTAGCAGAATGGTGAGCCCAGAAATAGACTTACACAAGTACAGTTAACTGATCTTTAACATGGAATAAGGGTAATTCAATGTAGATAGTCTTTTCAAAAAATGATGCTGAAACAGATGGATATCTACATGGAAAAAAAAATTTAAATAAATCTAGACACAGATCTTATACCTTCACAAATATTAACTCAAAATGGAGCATAGATCTAAATGTAAAACACAAAATAATCAAACAGCTAGAAGAAGAATAAGAGAAAATATTAGTGATCTTGGGTTTCGTGATATTTTTAGATATAACACCAAAAGCACAATTCCATGGAAAAAAACTGATAAGTTGAACTTGATTAAAATTAAAAACTTCTGCTCTATGACGCTGTTAAGAAAATCAAAAGACAAGCCAAAATTGAGAGAAAAGAATTGCAAAAGACATATGTGATAAATGACTGGTACCCAAAGTACCTAAAGAACTTTTGAAACTCAACAATAAGAAAATGAACAACCCAATTAAAAACATGGGCAAAAGACCTGAATAGATAACCTCATCAAAGAAAGTATATAAATGGAAAATAAGCATATAAAAAAATATTCAACACTGTATGTCATCAGGGAATTGAAATTAAAACAACAAGATACCATCACATATCTTTAACACACTAGAAACCAAAACACTGACAACACCAAATCCTGGCAATGATGTGGAACATCAGGAACTCTTATTCTTTGCTGGCAGGAAAACAAAACGGCACAGTCACTGTGGAAGACAGTGTGGCAGTTTCTTACAAGACTAAACATACTTTTACCAGGCAATCCAGCAATTGTGCTTTGTGGTATTTACCCAAATGAGTAAAAACTTTATGTCCACACAAAACCTCTACACAAATGTTTACAGTAGCTTTATTCATAGTTGCCAAAACTTTGAAGCAACCGAGATTTCCTTCAATGGGTGAATGGATAAACAAGCTATGTTATATCCATACAATGGAATATTACTCAGTGATAAAAAGAAATGAGCTATCAAGCCATGAAAAGACATGAAGGAAACTTAAATGTATATTATGAACTCAATGAAGCCAATCTGAAAAGGCTACAAAACTGTATGATTCCAACTATATGACATTCTGGAAAAGGCAAAACTCTGGAGACAGTAAAAAAATCAGTGGTTGCCAGGGGTTTAGCAGGTAGGAAGGGATAAATAAGCAGAGTGCAGATGATATTTAAGGTAGTGAAATTATTCTGTATGCTACTGTAATGGCGGGTATACAACATTATACGTTTTTAAAAACTTATAGAATATAAAACACAAAGAGTGAACACTAATGTAAACTGAGGAATTTAGTAAATAATAATGTAATAATATTGGCTCATCAATTGTAACAAACAATTGTACTACACTGATGCATGATGTAAATAACAGGGGAAACTGCTGGGGAGCTATAAAGTACATGAGAGTACATGGGAACTCTATGTACTTTCCATTCAATTTTTTTGTAAACCTAAAACTGATCTAAAAAATAAAGTCTATGAATTAATCAAACTAATAAGATTTCTAGGCCCTTAAACATTACTTTCATTATCTTACTCACTTGTTAAAATGTATCATATTTATACTGTCTGACTTTCAAGGATTTTGTAATCTTCCATTTTATCAGTTCAGCATTATTTTAATTATTTCTAAGAGATATCCTCCATTGTAAGAATTTAGAATAGATGCCTCATGTCCCCCATAAATGAATCATATTCATCCTGAATATATTGTTTCATTGTTGCTGTTTTTTCTTTGAAATTCATTCATCTCCCTTCTGCTGATCTAATGATCCTACACCTTAAGATTATTCTCTCCCATAAAAACATCCCCAAAGACACTAGCTTTTAGTAACCTTCTTCTCTCATTATAATTATAGTTTATACCACAGAATAAATGGCTACACTATATCTTCTACAGGGCTGCTGTGGTCCTCATAGGTAACAGTGCTCTCAACTAGATGGTAAGTTTATTATGATGTATATTGCAGAGTGGCAGAATCTGCCATGCCCTAATATGTCACTTTGGAAGAATTATCTTGAGCTAAGGGCACGTGAAAAACAGCAGGTACAAGAAGAGTGCTCTGACCTCCCCTTTTCCTCCTGAGAGCAGGAATAAAACTCTCATGTGAAAGTTGCTCTCCCTACACCAGGAAGAAAAAAACATTCTTATCACCAGAGACAAAAGCAGAGGCTGAGAGAAATCTGTACAAACAGACCTTGTTAAAAGAACTCATCTTCTTTACCTCCCCACATATTTTAGTTACACTTCCACAGCTGCCTCTCTTTGTTCAACCAAGTATAAAAACATTTAGGTTTCACCACTTCTTTGGGTCTTCACTTCCTTATGAAGGCTCCCATGTCACGTAAATCCTGCATTAAATAAATGCGTATCCTTTCATCCTGTTAATCTGCCTTATGTCAATTTAATTTTAAGGCCCAACCAAAGACACTACGAGGGCAGAGCTAAACTTTTATTTCCCCTACAATATCTCTTAAGTTTTACCCACAGCATTTTAGGAATTAACAGAAGCTTATTAATGGACTGAGTCCTAGGATATTATTTCAGCTTTTCTGGTAATCCAAGAATACTTGTGTAATAATGATTGTATCCTCAAGAACAAAGAGAAAATGACATGCTAAGATCAGGAAACCCCCTTGAAAACTCAAGACATTAAATGTTTAAAGGTTTCTAAAGTTACCTATCAGACTTACACCTTGGAATAGTAGCTAAACGTTGAAAATATAATACATATAATACTGAAAAAAAGATATCAGTAACTCCTATAAAAATATCACATGATCTGATGCATTGATGATATTAAAAAAAACCAAAAAACTAAAACACTAACAATTTGGGAAGGCAGAAAGGCCCCAATGGCATTAATGACATCACTAAAATTCATACAGTCATGCAATATGTAACATCTAGTGTTACATGCCATAGGTGACACATCTGGTTTCTTGATCATAAGTATCAGTACCCCCATGAGCTATCCGTATTCAAAGTCAAGGTAGGAACCTTTACACTGACATGGGGTAGATTTAATCTACTGCTTAGAATCCCTACTTGCTGCACAACAATTTCAATAGGTTGATAAGTGTGGGAGAATGATTGGTATTACTATTCCAAAGCATTTGCCATAAGCTGGGCTAAAGTAAACAGGGTGGAAAGGAAAAATTCTGAAACATGAGAGAATATTATCAAAATATTAGACATAGTTATAGACTACTGGGAATTTAAGTATTTAGAAATGGCATAGTCAGGAGTATCGTTCCCAAGCCTGAGAAGCTCCGATTACACATCAGTCTTTTCAATTATATAAAGATGGCAACTGTCAATGTACTGCTATAAACATGACTAATAATAGCAAATTTTCACACAAGGCATTATTAATATCAACTTTAATTTAGGTTGGCTTAAATTTTTAATGAGAAACTTACCTTACAGAACTTGACTTCTGCCTCTAAATGATGAATGTATTGAGACTGGTCACTGATGATGGGAACAAAATTGTGTAGAGCAGGCATATCGGTTTCCTCATTTTCTGATGATTTCTAAGGCAAAAATCAAAACAAATGAAGCATGTTTGGATTTAGCAAATAATCAGTTAATACCATCTCCATACTCAATTTAGCACTGATGTCATATAAACATAGTATAAACATAGACTAGGGAGATTGCTTCAAGATGGCAGAGTAGAAGGACGTGTGCTTACTCCCTCTTGCAAGAGCACAGGAATCACAACTAACTGCTGAAAAATCATCAACAGGAAGACACTGGAACTCACCAAAAAAGATACTCCACATCCAAAGACAAAGGAGAAGCTGCAGTGAGACAGTAGGAGGGGCACAATCACAGTAATACCAAATCCCATGACTGTGGGGTGGGTGACTCACAAACGGGAGAACAATTATATCACAGAAGTCCATCAACTGGAGTGAAGGTTCTGAGCCCCACATCAGGCTTCCCAACCTGGGGTTCCAGCAATGGGAGGAGGAATTCCCAGAGATCCAGACTTTCTAGGCTAGTGGGATTTGACTGCAGGACTTCAACAGGACTGGGGGAAACAGAGAATACACTCTTGGAGGGCACACACAAAGTAGTGTGTGCATTGGGACCCAGGGGGAAGGAGCAGTGACCCCACAGGAGACAGGACCAGACCTACCTCCTAGTGTTGGAGGGTCTCCTGCAGAGGCGGGGGTTGGCTGTGGCTCACTGAAGGGACAAGGACACTGGCAGCAGAAGTTCTGGGAAGTACTCCTTGGCATGAGCCCTCCCGGAGTCTGCCATTAGCCCCACCAAAGAGCCTGTAGCCCCCACTGCTGGGTCGCCTCAGGCCAAATAACCAACAGGGAGGGAACTCAGCCCCACCCATCAGCAGACAAGCGGATTAAAGTTTTACTGAGCTTTGCCCTCCAGAGCAACACCCAGTTCCACCCACCACCAGTCCCTCCCATCAGGAAGCCTGCACAAGCCTCTTAGATAGACTCATCCACCAGAGGGCAGACAGCAGAAGCAAGAAGAACTACAATCCTGCAGCCTGTGGAATGAAAACCACATTCACAGATAGACAAAATGAAAAGGCAGAGGACTATGTACCAGATGAAGGAACAAGATAAAACCTCAGAAAAACAACTAAATGAAGTGGAAATAGGCAACCTTCCAGAAAAAGAATTCAGAATAATCATAGTGAAGGTGATCCAGGACCTCGGAAAAAGAATGGAGGCAAAGATCGAGAAGATGGAAGAAATGTTTAATAAAGACCTAGAAGAATTAAAGAACAAACAAACAGAGATGAACAATACAATAACTGAAATGAATAACACACTAGAAGGAATCAATAGAAGGATAACTGAGACAGAAGAACAGATAAGTGACCTGGAAGACAATGATGGAATTCACTGCCGTTGAACAGAAAAAACAAAAAAGAATAAAAAGAAATGAAGACAGCCTAAGAGACCCCTGGGACAACATTAAATGCACCAACATTCGCATTATAGGGGTTCCAGAGGAGAAGAGAGAGAGAAAGGACCCAAGAAAATATATGAAGAGATTATAGTGGAAAACATCCCTAACATGGAAAAGGAAACACCCAGGCCCTGCAAGCGCAGAGAGTCCCAGGCAGGATAAACCAAAGGAGAAACACACTGAGACACACAGTAATCAAACTGACAAAAATTAAAGACAAAGAAAAATTATTAAAAGCAAAAAGGGAAAAACAACAAATAACATACAAGGGGAGCTTCCCTGGTGGCACAGTGGTTAAGAATCTGCCTGCCAATTCAGGGGACATGGGTTCAAGCCCTGGTCTGGGCAGATGCAACATGCTGTGGAGCAGCTAAGCCCATGTGCCACAACTACTGAGCCTGCACTCTAGAGCCCTCAAGCCACAACTACTGAGCCCTCATGCTACAACTACTGAAGCCCACATGCCTAGAGCCTGTGCTCTGCAAGAAGAGAAGCCACCACAAGGAGAAGCCCACACACAATGAAGAGTAGCCCCCGCAGACTGCAACTAGAGAAAGCCCGCATGCAGCAATGAAGACCCAATGAAGCCAAAAAAAAAAAACAAAAGAAAAAAAAACATACAAGGGAACTCCCATAAGGTTAACAGCTGATTTCTCAACAGAAACTCTACAAGACGGAAAGGAGTGGCAAGATATACATAAAGTGATTAAAGGGAAGAAACTACAACCAAGATTACTCTACGTGGCAAGAATCTCACTCAGATTCGACAGAGAAATCAAAAGCTTTACAGACAAGCAGAAGCTAAGAGAATTCAGCACCACCAGATCAGCTCCACAACAAATGCTAAAGGAACTTCTCTAAGAGGGAAACATAGGAGAAGAAAAGGACCTATTAAGAAAATGGTAATAGGAACATATATATCAATAATTACCTTAAATGTGAGTGGATTAAATGCTCCAACCAAAAGACACAGATTGGTTGAATGGATACAAAAACAAGACTCGTATATATGCTGTCTATAAGAGACGCACTTCAGACCTAGGGACACACAGAGACTGAAAGTGAGGGGATGGGAAAAGATATTCCATGCAAATGGAAATCAATAGAAAGCTGGAGTAGCAACACTTGTATCAGATCAAAAGACTTCAAAAGACTTTAAAATGAAGAATGTTACAAGAGACAAGAAAGGACACACTAATGATCAAGGGATCAATCCAAGAAGAAGATATAGCAATTATAAATATATATGCACCCAACACAGAAGCGCCTCAATACATAAGCAAATGCTAACAGCTATAAAAGAGGTAATTGACAGTAACACACTAATATTGGGGGACTTTAACATCACACATACACCAATGGACAAATAATCCAGACAAAAAATTAATAAGGAAACACAAGCTTTAAATGACACAATAGACCAGTTAGATGTAATTGATATTTATAGGACATTCCATCCAAAAACAACAGTATACACTTTCTTCTCAAGTGCATATGGAATATTGTCAAGGATAGATCATATCTTGGGTCACAAATCAAGCCTTGGTAAATTTAAGAAAACTGAAATCATATCAAGCATCTTTTCCTACCACAACACTATGAGATTAGAAATAAATTACAGGGAAAAAAACATAAAAAACACAAACATATGGAGGCTAAACCATATGTTACTAAATAACCAAAAGATCACTGAAGAAATCAAAAAGGAAGTTAAAAAACACCTACAGGTACATGACAATGAAAACACAATGATCCAAAACAGATGGGATGCAGCAGAAGCAGTTCTAAGAGGGAAGTTTATAGCAATACAATCCTACCCGAAGAAACAAGAAAAATCTCAAATAAACAATCTAAGCTTACACCTAAAGGAACTAGAGAAAGAAGAACAAACAAAACCCAAAGTTAGTAGAAGGAAAGAAATCATAAAGATCAGAGCACAAATAAATGAAATAGAAACAAAGAAAACAATAGCAAAGATCAATAAAACTAATAGCTGGTTTTTTGAGAAGATTAACAAAATTGATAAACCTTTAGCCAGACTAATCAAGAAAAAGAGGGAGAAGACTCAAATCAATAAAATTAGAAACGAAAAAGGAGAAGTTACAACAGACACTGCAGAAATACAAAGCATCATCAGAGACTAGTACAAGCAAAAGTATGCTAATAAAATGGACAACCTGGAAGAAATGGACAAATTCTTAGAAAAGCACAAACTTCTGAGACTGAACTAGGAAGAAACAGAAAATATGAACACACCAATCACAAGTAATGAAATTGAAACTGTGATTAAAAATCTTCAAACAAACAAAAGTCCAGGACCAGATGGCTTCACAGGTAAATACTATCATACATTTAGAGAAGAGCTAACACACATCTTCCTCAAACTCCTCCAGAAAATTGCAGAGGGAGGAACACTCCCAAACTCATTCTACAAGGCCACCATCACTCTGATACCAAAACCAGACAAAGATACTACAAAAAAAGAAAATTACAGACCAATATCACTGATGAACATAGATGCAAAAATCCTCAACAAAATACTAGCAAACAGAATCCAACAGCACATTAAAAGGATCATACACAGTGATCAAGTGGGATTTATCCTATGGATGCAAGGATTCTTCAATATACTCAAATCAATGTGATACACCATATTAACAAACTGAAGAATAAAAACCATATGATCATCCCAATAGATGCAGACAAAGCTTAAGACTAAATTCAACACCCATTATGATAAAAACTCTCCAGAAAATGGGCATACAGGGAACCTCCCTCAACATAATAAAAGCCATATATGACAAACCCACAGCAAACATCATTCTTGATGGTGAAAAACTGAAAGCATGTCCTCTAAGATCAGGAACAAGACAAGGATGTCCACTCTTGCCACTATTATTCAAGATAGTTTTGGAACACCTAGCCATGGCAATCAGAGAAAAAAAAGAAATAAAAGGAATACAAATTGGAAAAGAAGAAGTAAAACTGTCAGTGTTTGCAGAGGACATGATATTGTACATAGATAATCCTAAAAATACCACCAGAAAACTACTAGAGCTAATCAGTGAATTTGGTAAAGTTGCAGGGTACAAAATTAATGCACAGATCTCTTGCATTTCTACACACTAACAATGAAAGATCAGAAAGAGAAATTAAGGAAACAATCACATTCACCATTGCAACAAAAAGAATACCTAGGAATAAACCTACCTGAGGAGACAAAAGACCTGTATGCAGAAAATTATAAGACACTGATGAAAGAAATTAAAGATGACACAAACAGATGGAGAGATATACCATGTTCTTGGATTGGAAGAATCAACATTGTGACAATGACTATACTACCCAAAGCAATCTACAGAGTCAATGCAATCCTTATCAAATTAGCAATGGCAATTTTTTACAGAACTAGAACAAAAAATCTTAAAGTTTGTATGGAGACACAAAAGACCCCAAATAGCCAAAGCAATCTTGAGGGGAAAAAAACATAGCTGGAAGAATCAGACTCCTTGACTTCAGACTACACTACAAAGCTACAGTAATCAAGACAATATGGTACTTGGCACAAAAACAGAAATATAGATCAATGGAGCAGGAGAGAAAGCCCAGAGAGAAACCCATGCACCTATGGTCACCTAATATCTGGCAAAGGAAGCAAGGATATATAATGGGGAACAGACAGCCTCTTCAATAAGTGGTGCTGGGAAAACTGGACAGCTACATGTAAAAGAATGAAATTAGAACGCTCCCTAACACGATACACAAAAATAAACTCAAAATAGATTAAAGACCTAAATGTAAGACCGGACCCTATAAAACTCTTAGAGGAAAACATAGGAAGAACACTCTTTGACATAAATCACAGGAAGATCTTTTTTGACCCACCTCCTAGAGTAATGGAAATAAAAACAAAAATAAACAAATGGGACCTAATGAAACTTAAAAGCTTTTGCGCAGCAAAGGAAACTATAAACAAGACGAAGAGACAACCCTCAGAATGGGAGAAAATGTTTGCAAACGAATCAACGGACAAAGGATTAATCACCAAAATATATAAACAGCTCATGCAGTTCAATATTACAAAAACAAACAACCCAATCAAAATATGGTCAGAAGACCTAATTAGACATTTCTTCAAAGAAGATATACAGAATTCCAAGAGGCACATGAAAAGCTGCTCAACATCACTAATTATTAGAGAAATGCAAATCAAAACTACAATGAGGTATCACGTCACACTGGTTAGAATGGGCATCATCAGAAAATCTATAAACAACAAATGCTGGAGAGGGTGTGGAGAAAAGGGAACCCTCTTGCACTGTTGATGGGGATGTAAATTAATACAGCCACTATGGAGAACAGTAAGGAGGTTCCTTAAAAAACTAAAAATAGAATTACCATATGACCCAGCAATCCTACTACTGGGTCTATACCCAGAGAAAAGACACACACATTCAAAAAGACACACACACCCCAATGTTCATTGTAGCACTATTTACAATAGCCAGGTCATGGAAGCAACCTAAATGCTCATCAACAGATGAATGGATAAAGAAGATGTGGTACATATATACAATGGAATATTAGCCTTATAATGGAATGAAATTGGGTCATTTGTAGAGATGTGGATGGACCTAGAGTCTGTCATACAGAGTGAAGTAAGTCAGAAAGAGAAAAATAAATATCGTTTATTAACACATATATGTGGAATCTAGAAAAATGGTACAGATGAACTGGTTTGCAAGGCAGAAACAGAGACACAGATGTAGAGAACAAACTTATGGACACCAATGGGGGGAACAAACTTATGGACACCAATGGGGGGAAAGGGGGGGAATGAATTTGGAAATTGGGACAGTCATATATACACTAATATGTATAAAATAGATAACTAATAAGAATCTGCTGTATAAAAAATAATTAAAAAAACATAGACTAGATCACAATGTGGCTAATAGTATTTATTTCTTCACCTATAAATTCCACAAATAGATAAGAATCAGGGATATGAATATCATTTTTTAAAGATGGACAGTGAAAGTGGTTGTAAAAAGCACATGGCAAATGGAAAAATGCTGTAGTAGTATAATTGGCTGGGATGAACTGCCTATTTGAGCCATCTGAAAATGTGATATCCTATTCAGTAATTCTGAGATAAAGGGACAGCTCTTCAAGAAACCACCATAGGGCTTCCCTGGTGGCACAGTGGTTGAGAATCTGCCTGCTAATGCAGGGGACATGGGTTCGAGCCCTGGTCTGGGAGGATCCCACATGCCACGGAGCAACTAGGCCCATGAGCCACAACTACTGAGCCTGCGCTTCTGGAGCCTGTGCTCCGCAACAAGAGAGGCCACGATAGTGAGAGGCCCGCGCGCCGTGATGAAGAGTGGCCCCCGCTTGCCACAACAAGAGATAGCCCTTGCACAGAAACGAAGACCCAACACAGCAAAAATAAATAAATTAATTAATAAAACTCTTACCCCCAACATCTTCTTAAAAAAAAAGAAACCACCATAGAAGAGGACTGCTAGCTAAAATTGCAGAACAAGCTGCCTGAAGGAGGGATTCTTTAGACAAATGTGCCAAATGTGTGTCAGTAAGGTAAAATTCTATCTACTAAGGAGTATGTTAGCAAAACCTGATTTTTTATTTTTGACCCTAGTACTCAAGGCAATTTGAGACTCTGCTGTTCTGGAGCCTCCAAGACTAGAGTGCCAAAGCAGATACATACAAAAACTGGGATACGCTGCACTGAGGACTCAATGAAGAGATGTCATAAAAAGTGTTAATTCTCTTTACTTCTGCAGCAGTCCTGGAATTGATTTTTTAATGTACATCTTACCTTATTCTAAAATGATTGTAAAATGGTTTATAAATCATACATTATACGATGATATTATTTAAAGAAAAGAGGAAGAGAAGAAAGGGAAAATGAGGTTCAACCAGTTAGATGAACTCAGAGGAAAGCTTGAGATGAGACACACAATCATTTTGTTTTTCAATCCAGCAGAAATTCCTATAAATGATGAAGTACCAGCTCCCATGGCAGAATAATTCAGTAGAGCTTTGCTTCTGGGAATATTTAATAAATTTAAAAACCAAAGAGACTTTAATTAAATGAATTATCTGTGTTAAGTAGAAAGTAACTAATTATAATAATTAATATTAATAGAAAGGGGTTTGGTACATAGGCAAATATGAATTATTATTATGTGTATATAGGGGATAGTCAATGTGAAAATTAAAAACAAGCTTATGGCATGTGGAAAATCTCCATATGAAATAACTTGTATATACTGTGAAGGGTTTATTATAATCTGGATGTCCACATTTTAAAATAACAAGTAATAATGTTTAGACATTTTCTATCTCAACACTGCCTCAGTTTCACTATCAATACAGCCACATATTTCTCATATGTCATATTGGCTATGGAACTGCACTCTAAAGGGTAACATCTTCAAAAGCTACTTATTATGGTTATGGCTTATAATCATCACATGTAGGTCATACACATTTAGAGTCTAAGTTCCATTCTTTCACATAGCCCCAATATAAATAGACCTGCATATTGGTATATACAACTGATGATTTTGATGAGAGTCTTCTTGCCTATTTGAAGTCAATAAGTTTTGTAATATCACTGCTCAGTTTTATCTTTAAAATGCTAATAAGCATGTCTGAGCATTCAACAGATATAGCAACTTAATCTACTAGACTTAAAAGTACTCCACACATGTGTGCTTAAGAGCATTCTAGAAACTAGGTGTCAACAGTAATAAATTCACTGAATGATGAAGTATCTTTTTTAAATTATAATTTATACCTATAAATATTGAATAGGAGTATGCAGTACATTTCTCTAAAGTGGGAATTAAACATGAAAGTATGTGTCAGGCTGGAATGAAGTGTTAATATAAGGGTACTCTTATGACATTTCAGCTGTGAGTAAAGGAAAGTGACGTGTCTCCAAGTTTCCAGCATGTAGCCTTGGTATCCAACTGTCACAGACATTGAAAATGCAAGGTGGTTATTGTTGCTGTGACATTTTATATTCGTGTCATACTTCATAGGTTTCTAAAGAATTTTAAATATATGATCTTATCTTATTATTACAAAAACCCTGTGAGAGAGTACATAATAGACCCTAGATAGACATAAAGCCTAGATTATTATTTTGACCACTTAAACCTGGCCAAATCCTTCCCTCACATATACCCTTTCCCTCACAGTACCCTTCCCTCACATCCACCCTCCCTCACAGTACCCTTCCCTCACACCCACCCTGCCCTCATACCTATCTCAGGCTTTATATCACATTGCTTCAGTCAGAAATAATATACTCTGTCAAAGCAACAGCAATAGAAAACAGCTTCAGAAGAAGCAGAGTACAGCTTCTCGTATCACACAATTTTATAACCATATATTTTATAATTTAGAATAAGATTACATAAAAGAGTAAAACAAAGGACTGCTAGAATTAAACAGTAAATTCTAAAAATAATAAAATATAGATATGCCCCTCTAAAAAAGCAATGGTTGGGCTTCCCTGGTGGCGCAGTGCTTGAGAGTCCGCCTGCCGATGCAGGAGACGCGGGTTCGTGCCCCGTTTCGGGAAGATCCCACATGCCGCAGAGCGGCTGGGCCCGTGAGCCATGGCCACTGAGCCTGCGCGTCCGGAGCCTGTGCTCCGCAAATGGGAGAGGCCACGACAGTGAGAGGCCCGCATAACGCAAGAAAAAAAATAAAAATAAAAAAAATAAAAAAGCAATAAAAAAGCAATGGTTAATCTTTTCCATATATTGTTTCTTTTTTATATTTGCTAACAGTTGCAAAGTAAATTCTCCAAACTATTTCCTCACTCACATTTTTCAAGTAAAAAATAAATTAAAAAATCAGAATTCTCTCTGCCATGGAAGTCTCTTCTTCAGCCAAAATAATCAGAGAGAAAATAATTTCTTTTAACGTTTTACACTATTAGCAGGCCCTGCTCAGAATCTGTTTACAATATGTATTACTAAAATGACACAGTAAAATTAAAACATAGTTAGAAAAATAATGCTTTCGTCAGGTTGCAAAAGCTGATACTTACCAAAGGGGACAATTTTCGTCTTCTTGGAGATACCTCACTTTCCTTAGTTGCTTGTTGGCATAGCAAAGCTTTGAGTTGATTAACTATGGAGCAAAAGCGATGGGTTTATTCACCTTATTTTAGATCCATGGTTTATTATCACCCATCTATCCATCCATCGATCTAACAAATATTGTTTAAATATGTATTATGCACCACAAAATGTGCTACTGACTGGAGACACAAAGACAAACAAGAAAACCTCTACCACTTAAGAGCTAAGAATCTTGCTTGTGAGCAAGAGGGATATAACTAACAGATATAAAACAATATAATAAGCTCTAGGTAGACCTAGAGCTATGTATAGTGCTATGAAGAGGAAGCACATAATTGTTTTCACAGAGAAGACAATACCGTGAAGGATAAACAGGAGATTACCGAGCAGAAAAGGGTGAGAAAAAAATCCAGTTAGAATGCGTGGCTTATGCAAAGCATAGAAGCATGGTCATAGGTTGGTATGATTAGAACATGGCTTGAAAGATGGACAGTTGAAAGGAAAACAGAAAAATAAGGCTGGAGAGGCAGCTTGGATTCATCTTAAGGAAATACTGCTACGACATCCTATAGGCATTGAGAAGTCAAAGAAAAAAAATAAGCAAGGGAATTAGATTAGCTGATTTGTGTTTCTCGACTAAAATCCTCGCAGTAAAGGATAGACTGGAGTCATTACTGTATGGAGTTCAAAGAATTCACTGTGTGTCATTCAGGTCAGGACTGACGTTCACACTCACCAGCATGGCTGTGTTGCAGTTCATGCCAGGCATTCCCAGCATCCTCATTTCCTACACTCATACTAAAAGAAGGATCCATTACATCTTCTCCAATAGTGGCATCACCTTCTCTCAGGGCACATTTCAATTGGTGAATGCTTCTACTGGCACGTTCTGTAACAACATGATGAAAATCAGGGCCAGTGAAATCTAGGTGACCAAAGGTACACTGAGTCAAGAAGACAATTTCTAAAGGAAAAGCAATCATTTCTGATACTTCATGGGTAAAAAAGCATAGTTTTGTTTCTAGCTTGCTGAGGAACATGCCAGAGGAAGTGAGAGATTAAGTTCATGGGTTAGAAGTTAGACTTGATGATCTCTAAGGTCCCTGACACCTCAGTGATTGATATTCACTATATACAGCTCTACTGCTGAGGAGGACTGAATGGGAGAGCTTCTCCCTCCTCCACTCCTCCAAACAATAGCCTCACAGGGAAAGCACTATTCTAACCCCTCAATGCCTAAGACTCCCCTACCCCTTCTGGAGAGGGGTGGGTGGGCAAATCTGGCAAAAGGGACACCACCACACCAAGTTCCTGCCCAAGGAGGCCTCCTTGTCCCTGTGGGCCAGATGTCCCTCTAGCAGCAAGAGACATATGACTACCTGGCCTAGTTTTGATCAAGATTTGAACAGCTGATGTGCTTACAGCAGCAGCCTCTCTAGTATAGTCGTACTTACGTAATGCTGGCTGACTACATCTTACGTAGAAATTCTTGGTTAGTGTACCTGACTACCCCTAGAATTGAAGCTTAAACTCACTAGCACATACTTAACATAAATAGTCTAAAATGAAGTATTTTAAGGTATATTATTCTAGTAGTTCATCTCTACAAATAGCTCCCAAAGGACCCAGCCTCACATCCTTGCCCTCTCCCAGGTTGAAACTCAGTGGGCCTGTAACCTGCACTAACCAAGAGAATGCAGTGGAAGGCACACCACGCCAGACCAGTCACATCTTTAAAACATCTGGTCGCTTCTGCTTCTACCTTCTCGGAACTCTGGTTTTTGTAAACCCCAAGCCAAACAAAGTAGGAAGTCTGGCTACCTTGCTGGAGAGATTGTGAAGAGGCCATGTGGAAAGCCCCTGAGACCACCACAGGGAGAAGGAGAGAAGCCCAGCCCCACTAACAGCCTGGTGGAGTCTCCTGATGACTCCAGCGCCAGAGGCCATCTACCTACAATGGCATGAAAGAGACCCGAAAACTGCCCAGCTTGAGTCCAATTAACCCACAGATCTGTGAGAGATACTACAAATGCTTTTAGTTGTTGCTTTCTGCCATCAAGCTTTAGAGTGTCTTGTTAAGCAGCAATAGATAACTGAAATAATTATTCAGTGAAATATTTACCCAAAAACATCTTCAGCAAAGAATTGAAGTCTTACAGTAATAACAGAACTATACTAATATAGTAATATTATACTGTACTATATGTTAATACTATAATAATATACTAATGACACTGGTGATGACATTACTAATAATTCTACCCCATTTTACGGATATTTTACATGTATGACAACTGGAGAACCAGGCAATCAATTGGTAATTTCATTAATTAAAGTCCAGTTACTTCTTCAGGTTTAAACTTGTTATTTCTGCTAATCTCTTATGATTAAATTCTCCAGTTCCAATCTAGAAAACATTAACTATAACAAAAAAATATTCCTCGTACATTAGAGCTGAAACCCAGATTTCACTCATCATTTTCAAATTTTGACATCTGTATTTGAAAGTTATTTTTAATTCATAAATTTACCAAATATTTACATATATCTAACAGAAATTTATGTTAGAAAAAGATGAATTCCCATGCAAGTTCATGTATAGCTATTATCTATTTCAAATGGATTCTATCTAAATAATTCTTAAGATTTTCAGAGGAGATCTTTTTTTTGTGGTACGCAGGCCTCTCACTGCTGTGGCCTCTCCCGTTGTGGAGCACAGGCTCCGGACGCACAGGCTCAGCGGCCATGGCTCACAGGCCCAGCCGCTCCGCGGCATATGGGATCTTCCCGGACCAGGGCACGAACCTGTGTCCCCTGCATCGGCAGGTGGACTCTCAACCACTGCACCACCAGGGAAGCCCAGAGGAGATCTTTTTCTAAGTAAAAACTTTCCCTAATTCAGAGCAACACATAACAATGATGCCAATGAAGTGAACACATAACAATGATGCCAATGAAGTGAACACATAACAACGATGCCAATGAAGTTCTCTTCCTTCTGACCAAGGCCCTTCCTTGACAATTATATCTATTTCGTCTTGTGTACTCAGGAGAGAAAGTTCCTATTCCTTGCTACCTACGTGGCAACCCTAAAAAAGCTATGAAACAGCTATCTTTTCATTACCAATCATGGATGGAAATATATTTATAAACATATATTCTACAGGACCTTGAAACATAGATTATACTTCCTCCAAGCTCATTTAAGTTTGAAACCAGAAAAAAATAACCATAACTTAATAGAAAAAAATATTCTCTATCTTACAAAATCTCTAATATAGGTTCTTTGCTTACAGCAACTCATTTTCTACCTTGATTAAACTAAAGAAAACAGGTCTTTTAGGTCAGGGTTCAACAGTGAAATTCTACTACTAACTACACAAGAGACCCAGGGAATTTACCACTAAAATTTTCTCCATATCAATCCTGTTTCCATGCAGACCTTTCTCTGACTGGAATTTGGAATCGATAACCAACCAAGCCTGGTCTCCTTTTACTCCTCATGAGTTTAAAAAGTCCAGATAAGATGCATTCCTGGTTTTAGTAAAATGAGAAGCAGCAATAGTTTTTCAATAACTCAGTATTTTCTAAAGAGACTTGTTAAAAGGAAAATCAAAGTGTTACTTGATAAGCAATTTAGTTCACACAGCGTTAGACTTAATGCACTGAAATCTATGAATAAAGCACTTATCCTTACTGCATCCATTAAAAGGAAAGAGAGGGTTTGAATTACACTATAAGTGTGCTCTGTGGAGCCATCTAATGACTTCATCTATAAAACAAAGGATAATTATTTATTTATGCCTAATCTGACTAAAAGCTAATAAGGTATTAGGAAAAGGAAAGGAAATCTGAAAAAAATTGTGTAGTTGTAAATCCTTATAGGTAGACTCCTTTCATTAGCTTACAATGATGGCAGAGCTTTATGAGCGCATTTAATCCCTTTTTCCTAATATTGTTTAATCTTTTAGAATTTTTAACATTCAAAGACCATGTGTTAAATTGCACTATGAAAATAGTATTATGTGAAATAGTAATATATTGAACTCAACAACCATCCCAAAGAAAAGTGATTACACAAGGTTAGGGGTTTTTTGCAATGAGTGACTTTAGTTGTTAGTATCAGAGATGAAGACTAGGAATTTCTAAGAACTGTTTCCTAAAACTAAAACTAAGGAGGTAAGGATATTTTAAAGTCATTTCAATACTACATTTCAAAACATGCTATATGTTTTTCAAATATATACATACTAACATAATTATACACTGCAACAGACAAACAGAGTTAATCCTGAGGAATAACAACACTCAGATCTTTCAAGACAGATAAAACCCTACTTCTCTTCAACTGGAGCCACTGCAACTGAAGGCCCCATAATCCTTATTAAGAACACTGCTCCCCAGATGCAGTTATCTGCTGCTTATGTGTAAGGAAACCAGATTAGACAGGAGGTTCCAGTTATGGTTTCGTATCCCACTGTTAATGGGCACAGCTTTATCTGTCTATAAATGAGAGATGGAAAGAATACTCATTTCCTCTTCTCTCCTGAGAGGACAGTAAGAGATTTCACAATACATCCTGGTTTCTTCTCTCCAGCACCAACTATGGGCTGAATATAAACTTAATTACGTTCTGCTAATTTTGGGGGGGGTTTGTTTTTCTTTCTCTAATGGCTTTAGGTGTAAGGTTAGGTTGTTTATTTGAGATTTTTCTTGTTTCTTGAGGTAGGATTGTATTGCTATAAACTTCCCTCTTAGAACTGCTTTTGCTGCATCCCATAGGTTTTGGGTTGTTTTGGGTTTTGTTTTCATTGTCATTTGTTTCTAGGTATTTTTTATTTCCTCTTTGATTTCTTCTAGTAGCGTATTGTTTAGTCTCCATGTGTTTGTATTTTTTACAGTTTTTTTTTTCCTGTAATTGATATCTAGTCTCATAGCGTTGTGGTTGGAAAAGATACTTGATATGATTTCAATTTTCTTAAATTTACCAAGGCTTAATTTGTGACCCAAAATATGATCTATCCTGGAGAATGTTCCATGAGCACTTGAGAAGAAAGTACATTCTGTTGTTTTGGATGGAATGTCCTATAAAACTACCAGTGGCATTTTTCACAGAAGTAGAACAAAAAATTTCACAATTTGTACGGAAACATGAAAGACCCCGAAGAGCCAGAGCAATCTTGAGAAAGAAAAACAGAGCTGGAGAAATCAGGCTCCCTGACTTAAGACTATGCCTCAAAGCTATAGTAATCAAGACAGTATGGTACTGGCACAAAAACAGAAATATAGATCAATGGAACAGGATAGAAAGCCCAGAGATAAACCCACGCACATATAGTCACCTTATTTTTGATAAAGGAGGCAAGAATATACAATGGAGAAAAGACAACCTCTTCAATAAGTGGCACTGGGAAAACTGGACAGCTACATGTAAAAGAATGAAATTAGAACAGTCCGTAACACTGTATAAAAAAATAAACTCAAAATGGATAAAAGACCTAAATGCAAGGCCAGACACTATAAAACTCTTAGAGGAAAACATAGGCAGAACACTCTATGACATAAATCACAGCAAAATCCTTTTTGACCCACCTCCTAGAGAAATGGAAATAAAAACAAAAATAAACAAATGGGACCTAATGAAACCTAAAAGCTTTTGCACAGCAAAGGAAACCATAAACAAGACGAAAAGACAACTCTCAGAATAGGAGAAAATATTTGTAAATGAAGCAACTGACAAAGGATTAATCTCCAAAATATGCAAGCAGCTCATGCAGCTCAATATCAAAAATACAACTCAATCCAAAAATGGGCAGAAGACCTAAATAGACATTTCTCCAAAGAAGATATACAGATTGCCAACAAACACATGAAAGGATGCTCAACATCAGTAGTCATTAGAGAAATGTAAATCAAAACTACAATGAGGTATCACCTCACGCTGGTCAGAATGGCCATCATCAAAAAATTTACAAACAATAAATGCTGGAGAGGGTGTAGAGAAAAGGGAACCCTCTTGCACTGTTGGTGGGAATGTTAATTGATACAGCCAGTATGGAGAACAGTATGGAGGTTCCTTAAAAAACTAAAAATAGAACTACCATATGACCCAGCAATCTCACTACTGGGCATATACCCTGAGAAAACCATAATTCAAAAGGAGTCATGTATCACAATGTTCATTGCAGCTCTATTTACAATAGCCAGGACATGGAAACAACCTAAGTGTCCTTCATCGGATGAATGGATAAAGAAGATGTGGCACATATATACAATGGAATATTACTCAGCCACAAAAAGAAACGAAATTGAGTTATTTTTAGTGAGGTGGATGGACCTAGAATCTGTCATACAGAGTGAAGTAAGTCAGAAAGAGAAAAAAATATACTGTATGCTAACACATATAAATGGAATCTAAAAAAAAAAAAAGGTTCTGAAGAACCTAGGGGCAGGACAGGAATAAAGATGCAGATGTAGAGAATGGACTTGAGGACATGGGAAAGGGAAGGGTAAGCTGGGACGAAGTGAGAGAGTGGCATGGACATATATACACTACCAAATGTAAAATAGATAGCTAGTGGGAAGCAGCCGCATAGCACAGGGAAATCAGCTCAGTGCTTTGTGACCACCTAGAGGGGTGGGATAGGGAGGGTGGGAGGGAGGCGATATGTGGATATATGTATATGTATAGCTGACTCACTTTGTTATAAAGCAGAAACTAACACACCATTGTAAAGCAATTATACTCCAATAAAGATGTTAAAAAAAAGAGGCATGTTTTATATAACAGAGCTGCATTAAAAAAAAAAAAGAACATGTGGCACATGTATACAATGGAATATTACTCAGACATAAAAAGGAATGAAATTGAACTATTTGTAGTGAGGTAGATGGACCTAGAGTATGTCATACAGAGTGAAGTAAGTCAGAAAGAGAAAAACAAATACCATATGTTAACACATATGTATGGAATCTAAAAAAAAAAAAGGTTCTGATGAACCTAGGGGCAGGACAGGAATAAAGACGCAGACATAGAGAATGGACTTGACGTGGGGAGTGGGAAGGGTAAGCTGGGACAAAGTGAGAGAGTGGCATATATACACTACCAAATGTAAAATAGATAGCTAGTGGGAAGCAGCCGCATGGCACAGGGAGATCAGCTCGGTTCTTTGTGACCACCTAGAGGGGTGGGATAAGGAGGGTGGGAGGGAGACGCAAGAGGGAAGGGATATGGGGATATACGCATACGTATAGCTGATTCACTTTGTTATACGGCAGAAACTAACACAACAATGTAAAGCAATTATACTCTAATAAAGATGTTAGGGGAAAAAAAAGAAACAGTGGCAGAGGGAAAAAGAGAAGAGGGTTTTTAATTAGAAAAATATGGATTCGGGGGTGGGTGTGTGGGCAAAATGGACAAAGAGGGTCAAAAGGTACAAATTTCCAGTTATAAAATAAACTATGTCCTAGGATATAATGTGCAGCACGGTGAGTATCATTAATAATACTGTGTTGTACATTTGAAGAGTAAATCTCAAATGTTCTCATCACAAGAAAAACAATAATTAAAAAATTAAACTTAATTACAAACACAAATACAACCTCTGAGTCCTACAGGATCATATGAACATAAATGTAAGTAAATACTATTTCTGCTGGTCCACCATCCAAATATCAATCAATACAATGAGCACTGAAAAGGTTATTAAGCTGTTGACTGCCGAGAAATTTAAGTCTGTTTTATTCATTTTTGTAATCCAGTTGCTCTACTTTCTAACTCCTAGCTCAACACTGAGCCTCTCTTCATCAAGATGCTTTTGAACAAAAGGCAAATATGTCCCTGTCTAGGAAGGATCATCACTTATATACGTACTGTGGATTACTGATGTCTACATTCTCCATCTGTACTGGGAGATGTGAACAAGAATTATCCTGGTGACAGGGAGGCGGAACCACACCCAGTGAAGTGCTCAGCTGTCTCTGAGAAAACATGCAATGAACCATATCTCCCTAGGCCGAGCATGAGACGAGCCACAGTTCTTAAAGCACGCTTAGACAAGGACAGACAAGCAGAAAAATGAAACCATGGCAAGATAAGAGACACATGTGTCTGTCCACACTTGACTGGGACTCAGGTAGTTCAGAAGATTGTTGTCACTGTTTACTAGGGAACTGACAGGTAGTATGACCAAGATAAAAACAGCATAATCCAAAATCAGAGAAAAAGAGCTTTGTAAATGGCAATTATAATGAAAGAGATTAAAAGTAGTGTGCAGAAACTACAAAATCTCAAAAAAATACTATCATAAGACTCTAAAAGCTGGAAAATGTGAAAATGGTTGGTGCCAGGAGTGAAAGATAATCCGAACAAGAATGTAAACATCTTAAGAGAGCAGTGTCTAGAAGATCATTAATGATGGATGGATGTTGGCAAATCAAGATTGACAATATGCATTATGAGGGATACACCTGGTATTTTTTTGGCACCGACTGAGAGGACTTATGCACCTGTCACTTGCCTGATAAAGAAGTAATCCTAGCCAGACTGGCAGAACTTAGGTAAAATTATCAGCCAATACAATCTGTACCCTTAATTTTAATTATTCTCAAGTATGATTCTCACAAAGTAAATGTAATGAGCAATGCCTTGCTAATTCTAGATGATGGTTCTCAATCTTAGCACTATTGAAATTTGGACCTGATAATTCTTGACTGTAAGGTGATGTGTTGTGTTTGTATAGCAGCGTCCCTGGCCTCTACCCACTAGATGCCAGTAGACTCCTCCCTGCCAGTTGTGACAACCAAAACTGCCTCTGGACATTACCAGATGTTTCCTGGATGGAAAAAAGTCACCCTGGTTGATAACTGCTGGTTTAGATTAATAAAATAAGATAGCTCCTGTTCGGTTTTAAGGAGAGACTTCCCACATTGCTACATTGTAACTACAGGCACCTCTTGATGAAAAGTGGTCAGGATAGTGAGCCATCCTGCCACTGTGGTAGGCAGTGCACAACCCATGGCCATCACCACCATGAGGCACTTCTGATCCAGGTATCTGGAGTTGTTAAATCTACTGTAATTAAAAACTTGAAATTCATATTTAGTTTCATTTTGTTTCCAGGCCTAATACATGAAGCAATAGTTGTACTCTAAGGCCATATTTCAGAGCTACTTTAGGTGATCATTCCTTTAAATATTCCAGTGGGCTTTGATGAAGCTCTCCCATAATCAAGGTTGCTTTAGCAAGTACACAAGTGCATGTCAAGCTACTT
>NW_006789458.1:2688436-2764605 GCF_000442215.2 Lipotes vexillifer | reverse complement strand
TTTCCCTACCTTTTGATCCTCAAAGGAGTATCACTAAGTGAAAAGGTGGAAAACCTTAGCAAAAACTGGTGAAATTATCAGAGTTTAAGTCTTTTAAAAACCCCAAGAGTTAATATAATTATTCTCAGTACCTCAAAAGCTTGAGAACAACTTCATCTCTTTTTTCTGTCCAAACGTGTCCAACATGTGAAAATGCCCTACAATCTCATAACACTGACCACTGTTTTGGTTCTACATTATTCAGGATGACTATTTACTTGTAAAACACCCTTTTTGGGCTGCTAAATCCTGTCTTTTGCCTATTTTACCTCATTATTAGTAGGGAAGAAAAAAATGGAATTCTACTAGCCTTTTGCTATTCTGGTAGAAGAAATGGTCATAAAAGTTAAAACTACTAAGAAAAGCCATATAAGTATATAAAGCAAAAAATGAATATATGTAATTTAAATTTTATCAGCAAAAAAGTAAACTCAAATGTTTACAAACTTCATTTGCATTACTAATCCTTATTTATTAATAGCCAATAGTTCCACTTCTTTAATTTTTAGGAAAGAGAGATATGTTTCAGTCTGTGCTAAAACACCAAAATAATTTTCTCATTCCATAATAAATGCTTCCAGAGCCTTTATTACATTGTTGCCTGTCTTGGTCTCAATGAGGCTGATAGTTAAACATATAAGCAAACATTAGCTATAGAGAATATGTGTGTGTGCATAAATATATACTATATATGGCAAAGAATATTTTAGAAAACATTTAAGAAAAGCAAAAACAAAAAGAAGAAGAAATACAAGTTTGATGAGTAAAACTGAGAAAAAGAGGAACTTTTACTTAATTAGTTATACACAGGTTTTCTTAAGTCTGCCAAAGGTCCTGATGATATCACTTCTGGTTAATTCAGTGACCAAATTATTGACTAGTAAGATTAACACTGGCTTTCCACAGATGTGAGTCCTTCTGTGGAATGAAGAAAACACTTTGTATGAATTGGAAAGATGCTCTATATTTTACTTGTGTACAGTTGGCCCATCAATATTATCTTCAGTTTTATCAAACTAGATCAACTTACAAATAAAAGGATCACTCCCCCCAATTTTATATTTTCTTCCCATATTCAACCTCTCACTTTCTATGAACCTAGTTCCTTACTCTCATTTGTATATGAAAGAAACAGAACCATTATCATTCATGTGTTCCAATCCAGTGTTGATAGAAGGGACATTACAGATCCAGGGGTCTGAGGTAGTGCCTGAAGGCGAACCAAGCTCTCACGTGTTTTGCTTGACCCACACAGTATAGGACAAAGGGAAAAGAATAAGAGAAAGTGAAGGAAAAAAAGAGGGAGGGAGCAAGAAAGTACCTGGAATGTTTTTAGAAAAAGCATAAAATGCCCAATTTGGCCAGAGCCTCACCATTCCCTAGTGTCTTCCACTGACTCCATCACATATTTTGTCATCTGCTTGGCTCCTAAAGGCAATAATTCTCCACCTAGTCCAAACTTTTCATATTCCAGATGAGGAAACAAGAATCCAAGAACAGTTTATTAACTTGCCTAAGGTAACATAGATGGTTATTAGAAAAGCAACAGTAAGAGTTGTAACTTGGATCCTAGTTCCACATTCTCTTCTTTGAATCTATCATACTCTTCTACAAATTCAATCTAGAGCCTAAAACACCAAAATGTTGAAAGAAAAAGGAGGAACCAGCATATAAAATGTATATAGAAAGTAAATGATGTATTCCTGTCTCGGTATAAGTTTGTTCCATTTCTTTATGCCCACCCAATCAAAGGTGGCCAGGAAGTTGGAGAATAGGTGAGTCATGTATACAGGTATAAAACTGTATCCATAGCTAACACTGCAGCAATAGACGAAACGTGATTCAGTTGTTAAGGTTGGGACACTGAGTTTCTAACAAGTTCTCTCCTTCTTTCTAACATCATATTCCTACATTCAAGTGTACAATATTTAAAACAGCCTGAATTTCCTGTTATTCTGGTTTTCCTGACCCTTTCTTGGCTATAAATTAGTTTATTTTATACCTCATGACCTTGCACTATGATGTGTTGAATTTAAATTAGAGGAGGGGTAGTTGCTATTCTGCCCAGTTATCAATATAATTCTGTGCGTCTTGAATTTTAGATGCCGAAAGAGTGAATGAACACCTAACCATATTGCCAGAAGACCTTCCAAGTCACTTCTGGTTCTAGATTAAACTCTGTGACTTCCAGGATACCTGGGATATGCCCACTTTATACCACACTGAAAACTTTCAGATCATCTACTATGTAGGAATAATATTACAGATCTGAGGGGCAATGAAGTTTTCTAGTTTTTCTGCCAGATCTCTTACTCTGAAGAAGTCTTTCAACCACTCCAATTCTTACAGTGGGGGCATAGACAATCCAAAGCAGGAGTTATCCTTAGAGGGTGACTACATCTGAAAGGCGTCAGGGAAAGAATAAGAGGTGAGTGTAGAGCCTGCAGATGGGCTCTCTATATCCATGGTGGCTCTAGGGTCATCAGACTCAAGGAGAGGCAAGAATTCCTCTTAAGTTTTAAAAGCAAGAAAGCAACATTGACTCTGCTTTTCACATCAGAACTTCAAATTCTTCATATACTATAATAGTACCAAAAATTGTGTTTAAAGTAAAGAAATGAGGAAAAGCTATAAAAAAATGAGAGACTATCATGGGAAAATTATAAAAGCATTTTGCATTTTTATATGCCCACTTCCTTGCTAAATACAACTGAAAGAATTAGTAATGATTACATGTACAATTATTTAGAAACCAGAGGAATAACTTGTGAGGAAAGACCAAGAATACCTATTACCTTTTCTTTAAGCATGAACTAGACAAGGCATTTCGGGGAAGTCATGGTGGATAGACAAAACCAAAACAAAAGAACTTTAAATTGCATTTTATCTGGCTGCATAGTAACACAATTCTCAAGTTATAAGGCACAAAACGCTTAAAATAATGAAATTTCATATACAAAATAATGCCACCATACTGTGTTTATTCAGAAACACACATTTTAACGTTAAAGGGAATTATCCTATCTAAGAGTGGTTATTATACGTGTGAAGTGAAGAACTTCTGATCGTGCTTCATTTCAATATTAGTTCTGTTTTGTTTCCTTCCATTAGCTATTATATAAACGAAATAAACCTAAAAATTAAAATGCTACTTAATAAACAATAAGTCCTGAAAACCCATGAAAAATTTCAAGTTTCATTTCTTGATTCATTGTTAAAACTAACACTAAAAATTAATAAAAAAACAAACTTTTTTCTCTGCTTTATTTGCTCTTGATTATAAATGTTTTCACTACTTTATATTGTTATAACACTAAATTTTAAATTTATTTTAAAATGAATTATCTTTGAATAAAGACTCTTCACTATAATTACTGAGAGCAGTATCATGGGTATTAAAAATATAGTACTATAACATTAGTTTGAAATTAACTACTGCATCAAGTCTAATATTAAATAGCCTCTAATACTTAAATAAAGGTTCAAATTAAGGTCAAAGGAGGAGAAGCACTAGGAGAAACATAATGGAAAACAAGATTTTTTTACCAACCTCGAAAATTAAATGCCACTGGTACTATTGTGCACAGTATTTTTTTTGCTTTCAAATGAAAAGTTACAAGTGGTTATTTCTGTAACAGCTCTTGAAACACCAGTAGGCTGATGAAGGTATTCACTCAGACCAATTATTTTATTCTTGCAGTTTGAATACTGAGAATGTTGACAGTTTGTAACACTGTTGACAGATGGAAACAATAAATAATAACCCTTTCAAAGTCTAGACTCACTAGAAGATAAATTTGCTAATCAAACAATAAATAATAACCCTTTCAAAGTCTAGACTCACTAGAAGATAAATTTGCTAATCTCCTTGAAAAATCTTCACTTTGCTACAAGTACCAATTATAAATAGCAGCTAACATTTAATGAGTGCTTATGTGCCAAGCACTGATTTTTACCCTTATTTTTTATCATAGTAATCTGTAATTATTTTGTTTATCGTGCTTCACTGCATTAATCCAGAGGCTCCCTCAGGACAGTCATCTTGTCTAGTTCCTTATGGTATCCCCAGCATTTGGTATGTCTAACATATAGTAGGCACTAAACCAATAAATGAGTCAGTGCTTTAAATGCTTTAAATATTTTTTAAGCTTAAATGGTTAAGAAAATGCAAAAGAACAGAAAGTAGGGTGAATTACATCTAGTAAAATAAATATTCTTTAATGAAAATTTTCTTTTAGTCTATATGTCTATGTGCCATACAAAATATATTTCTTACTTATGGCTAAGATTAAAAAAAAAAAGCCTGAAAATCACTGCTTTATGTGAATTATTTTATTCGCTCCTCACAAGAACCCTGTAGACAATATAATAACTTCTACTTTAAAATAAGAGAAATGAGGTTTCTAGATGTTATATATGATGTTCAAGATGATAGAGCTATCTACAAGTATATCACTTCTTCAGCTACTCATAGGGTACTATAGTAATAAAATCTGAATTAACTAAAAAAAGTTTCAGTAATAGTAATTGTAATATGATTAATAAAGAAAAACATAGGCTTTTAAGGCAGACAGGCCTGACTGAATTTAATACCTGGCTCTGCCACTAACTAGCTAGGTTGGCTTTGGCCTAACTTAACCTCTTTGCACCTCTATTTCCCCATGTGTAGAAGAGGGACATTCATAAGATTGTAAGTTTTAAGTGATTTAATGTATGTAAATAGCCTAGACCCCTAAATAGAAGCTGTTGTGATTAAAATAATTATTAGTGGGTTTTTTTTTTCTGGTCCAATAAATCACATTCAATCCACTACACCATAATTTGAATGTGTAAAAAGAGCGCATCAGGAATTTACTGGATTATAACGAGAAGTATGGGAACTGGGCAAAACTGGCATTGAGCCGTCCAAGAGTTTCTGTGGGCGCCGGGTAAAAAAGATGCCCAAGAAAAGATCAGGCAGTTGGTTCAGGTAACTATGGGAATCAAGGGAAATAACGTTGCTTAAACGTAAAAACAAACACAACTATTTAATCTTTCCACAGCAACATCCATCTTCTTCCTCTGCGTTCTGGCTAGGGCCAAACCAAGGTGTTAGGCAACGCCCCTGGTCAGCTCCCGTCCATTAGGCCCTGCTATCAAGGGGCTAGGGCACAGAGGTTCCGAGCAACTCACCCCGGAGACTCCGTTGATACTGCCCCAGAATCTCCTCCAGGGCAGAGTTCTCCGGGGACTTCGCCATGAACACACTCGGGGCCCAGAGATGGGAATTGCGTGGGGAAGAGTCCAGCGTTCTCCCCTCGGAGAGCAAGAGGCCTCAGCCCCCGGAAGGGGCCCACCGACTTCCTGCTGCTGCTGTCACTGGAGAGCACAGATTCCCGGACTGAGCTCTTCGGCCTCTTCCCACCCACGGGCCCTCGTGGTGGACGTCGGAAGTTGTAGTCCACAGTGTCCGGGCCTACAGTGTCGAAGTTCCTAAGAGCACTCCCAATGACACTACAATTCCCAGAGGGCAACGCGCTCCAAGCTCAAGCTTTGGCGGTTTGGCGGCAAGTTCCGGTTGCCAAGAGACTCCTTGGAGGCTCCGCCCATTTCTGTAGCCCAGCCAGACTTAGTCCTGCCTTCATCCCATCCTACTGTTTGGACCACCTAACTGACAGAAAGGGCTCACTGAAAGCCTTTACTCTTCTAAATTCGCTTATATGTTGTTGATCCTTGAGCCTTCTCAAGAACGCAAATAACAAGCTCAACACATTTCAGCCGCAACATCTGCCAACACCGCGAAATAAATTCTCAAGAAAAAGAAGCTCTGAATCTCCCAAACAACCTAGATCGTGAAGGCGGCTGACACTACCAATCTTAGTACGCCCAGCGACCCGACCACAGCTTGAAGTTGGCGCACTGCCGGCTGGGAACTGTAGTCATTGCCGGTTGCGGGCCCAGCTAAAGCCCGGGTCCTCTTCATTGTTGAAGCTGGTCTTTGGTATACGCCTGCGCAGTCGGCAGCTGGAGAGGCCTGTGGGTGAGACCCCCCGCCCCGCACAACCCCTTTTCATTGTCTGTGCTTGGCGCTTGCGCAGTAGGAGTTCGCCGGGACTGGGCCGGACCAGGGGTAGGGCTGGGCTCCTCGCCCTCTCCCCGGGCGCCTGCGCACTGGGCGGTCGCTCTTTGCCGTTACCGCTATGTGCGGAGCGTGTGCGGAATAACGTTATTGCCCAGCGGCGCCGAGGGGCCGAGAGCTCGACCGCGGCGGCGGCGACGACAACAGGGTGGGGGAGAACGCTTGCGAGAGACTCACGGGACGCGGTGCGCCCCGCCCCCCCGTCCGGTCCCTCTCAGCAGTGAGGGGTAAGTGATGCGCTCCGGTGCCGCCGCCTCCTCCTCCGCCTTTCCACATCCTTCTCTTCGGGTTTGCAGCGGGGGCTCGGGCGCGGCCCGCGGCGGGAGGGGTTGAGGGCCGGCGGCGAGGGGCGCTTCCCTGAGGCTTCGCGCGCCCAGGCTCTGAGGCTGTCCCTACAGCAAGCACTGGCATTGGTCCTGATTAAGCCCCTGACACTGGTCTTAACTAAGGCCCTGATGCTCTCAATAACTAAAGTCATCACGCTAACCCTAGCTCATTTCCTGACACTATATGTGGCCTGGAACCTGACTCTGTCCCGAGCTAATTCCCCCCACCGCCCCCCAACCCTGCGTCCCCGGGCCCTGCGTCCCGGCTTCCCCTGCAAGTGTCCACGTATTGAGTCGTCTCTGGCTCTCCTGGCTTTGTGCAGTCCCCTCCGCCCCAGCAGTTTGCAGGGGTGTGGACGGAGCAGCGGAGGGAATGGCTACGCTGCTGCTGGAGAAGGGGTTTTCCCGATCGGAGCAGCTCCCAGTGTCGTTTCTTTTTGTGTGGTTGGTTTTGGTGTGTGGGGCGGTTTGGGGTGGTCCGGCGAGGAGCCTTTCGGACGCGGTGGGAGGGCGTGGAAGACGTGGTGTCACGCACCCCGCCAGGCGACAGCACCCGCTCAGGCTGTGGCTCTGTAGTAACCCGGGGGAGGAGAGAGTAGCTTCCTGTCGACTTCATTGTCCTGAGATTCGAATGTGGGCTTTGGTATGGGTCCCTTCATTTTATGTAAGGAAAAGAAAAATTAGCAGCTGCCTAACGAGGGGCGGGAACATGTGGGATTTGTACCCTAAGTCATAGTATCTGTTTTTTTAATATTTAGCGGAGTTTTACTTGGAGAATGTAAGCTCCTGGAAGACAAGGACAGTGCCTGTCCAAGCATTGCCAAGGTGATCAATATAAAATTACTAGCTCACGATGAAGAATGGACCAGGAAGGGCCTGACGACGAAGCTGTTTGTGTAGCAGGAAAATGAACCAACAGAATGTTTTTTCATAGGGTGGGTAACGCATTCACGTGCCTAAGGGAATAGGTTAGGATACATCTTTCCGTTTTGTTTTTTAAGCATTCAAAATAAAACATAGGCCTGGTGCATTTCTGTTTCTGAATTTTTTATTCATATTTTTATTCTCTTAATGAAAATTCACCCAGTTGGGAGAAATGTGGTGAAGCAGATAACATACTTGATTGAAAATACATCTTTTAAAATGATTTGATTATTAAGCTTACAACCGTTTGCTGGCATTAAAACAAGCAAAAGAGAGATTGAAGCCGGATGGGGAGGAGCAGGTGGAGGAATGATGTGAGAGGAGAGAGTGACATTATGAATACGGTATCCAGATCTTCACTGATATAACCCTAGCTGGGTATGCCGCAATGATTTAGGAATTCAGCTCTGGAAATATTACATTGCAAGTTACAAACCATTTTGTGTTTTTCTGCCATTGTTTTTTAAAAAGTAAAACCAGTGCTGCTTTTACTTTTTCCTAACTTTGCAGATATTGTAGAATTTTGGTGTTTTAAAACTGAAGAGTCTAAATGCATTTGACGGAGAAAGAGGAAGACATTAAAACTTGGAAAGTTAACTGACTTGGCTGTCCAAGCCAAACTGCTAATGAAAGGCAGAGTCCAATAAAACCAAGGTCTCTTCTGCAGTGTGCTCTTTTCAGCTGTGTCCCCTAGTCCCCCTACCCTGTGAAAATTTATGGAAATCTTCTCTGCATGCTCTTTGAGTTGTCTGTGACAATCAAGTTCATAGATACCTCATAGTTGTATTAGTCTATAGTCTTTTTCTTTTGATGTGAAAGTAATAATTCTAATGAAGTGGAACTATAGTTTTATAAATTAACTTACTAATATAGGAAGAGATGTCTTAACATGGGCTTTTCATAAAAATGGAAACTTGGAATTTTTTCCCTACTTCTTATCAGTAGCCATATTTTAATAGTATTTTCTGCTATTTGGTAGTATTTTATAATATGATCAACTTTATAAACTCTGAAAAATGAAATTGCTACATAGCAAGAACCTATGAAGTTCAGTTTTCTTCAATTAATGAATTTTATTATTTTCAACTTAAACAAGAGCTTACTTTTTGAGGAAAAAAATTCATGTTGAACATTTTTATTAAAATTGAATTTGTGCTCTTTCTTGTTGATTTTGCCATAAAGTGCTTTTTTGTTGTCTTATACTTTTTATCCCTTAATTCCACATTGTATTTTAATAGACTTTTTTTAAAATAGATCTTTATTGGAGTATAATTGCTTCACAATACTGTGTTAGTTTCTGTTGTACAACAAAGTGAATCAGTCATATGCATACATACATCCCCATATACCCTCCCTCTTGAGCCTCACTCCCACCCTCCCTATCCCACCTCTGTAGGTCATTGCAAATCACCGAGCTGATCTCCCTGCGCTATGCTGCTGCTTCCCACTGGCTAACTATTTTACATTCAGTAGTGTATATATGTCGATGCTACTCTCACTTTGCCCCAGCTTTACCCTCCCACCCGCACTCCCCCGTGTCCTCAAGTCCATTTTCCATGTCTGCATCTTCATTCCTGCCCTGCCACTAGGTTCATCAGTACCTTTTTTTTTTTTTTTTTTTAGATTCTGTATATATGTGTTAGCATATGGTATTTGTTTTTCTCTTTCTGACTTACTTCACTCTGTATGACAGACTCTAGGTCCGTCCACCTCACTACAAATAACTCAATTTCATTTCTTTTTATGGCAGAGTAATATTACAATGTATATATGTGCCACATCTTCTATATCCATTCATCTGTCTATGGGCATTTAGGTTGGTCCCACGTCCTGGCTGTTGTACATAGTGCTGCAGTGAACAGTGTGGTACATGTCTCTTTTTTTGTTTGTTTTTTAAATTTATTTTTTTATTTTATTTTATTTTTGGCTGTATTGGGTCTTCATTTCTGTGCGAGGGCTTTCTCTAGTTTCTGCGAGCGGGGGCCACTCTTCATCGCGGTGCGCGGGCCTCTCACTGTCGCGGAGCACAGGCTCCAGACATGCAGGCTCAGTATTTGTGGCTCACGGGCCCAGTTGCTCCGTGGCATGTGGCATCTTCCCAGACCAGGGCTCGAACCCGTGTTCCCTGCATTGGCAGGCAGATTCTCAACCACTCCACCACCAGGGAAGCCTACATGTCTCTTTTTGAATTATGGTTTTCTCAGGGTGTATGCCCAGTAATGGGATTGCTGGGTCATATGGTAGTTCTATTTTTAGTTGTTTTTTTTTGGTTTTTTGTTTTTTTTTTTTTGCGGTACGCGGGACTCTCACCGTTGTGGCCTTTCCCGTTGCGGAGCACAGGCTCCGGACGCGCAGGCTCAGCGGCCATGGCTCACGGGCCCAGCTGCTCCGCGGCATGTGGGATCCCCCTGGACCGGGGCACAAACCCGTGTCCCCTGCATCGGCAGGCGGACTCTCAACCACTGCACCACCAGGGAAGCCCTTTAGTTGTATTTTAATAGACTTTTAAAAAAGAATTAGTATATTTCTTAAATTTCAAATTACTTAAAAAATAATCTGTAATTCACCATGTGGAATTATATTAAATCAAACTTGAAATGTATTTTACTGTTAAATTTCATGGTGTGCTAAAATTACTTTGTATGGAAGTAAATAACCATCTGCATGTTTTCCAACTCTACACTGTAAAATTATCATGCGTTATGTCTATTAATGTAAATATCAAGGTGCTTTTAAAAATTCTATGCTTAGGATTTATTTGTTACAAGTATCAGTTTCTTGTTTCCTTTTATCACTTAAAAAAAAAGCCAAAAAAACTAGTTTTATTGGGCTTCCCTGGTGGCGCAGTGGTTTAGGGTCCGCCTGCCGATTCAGGGGACACGGGTTTGTGCCCCGGTCCGGGAGGATCCCACATGCCGCGGAGCGGCTGGGCCCATGAGCCATGGCCGCTGAGCCTGTGTGTCCGGAGCCTGTGCTCCGCCACGGGAGAGGCCACAACAGTGTGAGGCCTGCGTACTGCAAAAAACAAACAAACAAAAAAAACTAGTTTTATTGTTGCATCTGATATCATTCATCTAGTACTGAATACTGTATATGTTTAAACTTGTCAACATGTTTTTTATTCAAAAAAATTCTGTAGTGATTTGTTTTTTCTTTATCATGAACATTGGGGGGTTAAGCAGTACACTGTTCTAACAGACAGCATGATATTAAATATAACAGACAGCATGATATTAAATTGCCAACTGAAGTATCTGTATAGTTGTCAATTATTTTGCAAGTATAACAAAAAAAGGAATTAAATACCATCTGAAAAATTCTGGTGGGTAGATAATATTGGCTGGAGCATTAAGTGTTGATATGTTTCAGTAAGAAATGGGTTTCATCTAATGAGGAGAAACCTCAAGACTATTTTTATTTCATAAACTTTTGTTAATAACCAAGATTTCTAATAGCTACCCTTGGTGAAATGGGTCTTTATTTACTCATATATTTGTTGAGGGAAGTGCTCACCAATGAGGTAGCCAGTGTGGGCTACCTAAAAGAGTAAGAAAACATCTGTCTGGTAGTAGGCTTGATTAAATTGGATGTATAGTCCAGTTTAGTTGAAATGATTATGCAACAGTATATTATAATTTTTTTGCCAAAATGAATGACATAGTTGACATGTACTAAAAGTAAACCCCACTTTTGTGTCAAAGGTAGAAAAGAAACCAACAAAAGCAAGGTTATAAAAATTTCTTTCATCCAATAGAGATTATGTGAAGCATAGAAGTGGAAATGAATCCTAAGTGTGCATTGCTTAGGTTTGAAAAGCAAAAACGAGACAGTAGAGAGTAAGTCCTTTTTTAAGTATATAAATGGCTAATAAATAATAGAAAATATTATCCTTTGGAACATAATATTTACTGAATAGTGAATAATACCTACTATGTATTAAGCACGTACTAAGTGCCAGACATTGTGTGTGTCTATGCATAATTCATGCAGCAGTTGTGTAAATAAGGTATTATTTTACACTTAAAGTTGAGAATACTTGAAGTCCAGAGTTAATGAATAATTTTGCCTCTCTGTCACACATTATTAAGTGGTAAAGCCTATAACTGAACCTTTGTCTTTTTGAGTAAAGCCAAAATTCTTTCCACTCATCTTTTTCAGTAACTTATAAAAGGCAACATTTATTCCATTCTAATTCACAAAATTTTAGAATTAGAGGAGACTTTAGAAATCATCTCAAACAATGTGCTGCTTACTAGTAATATCCCTGAGATCTTATTGAGTCCAGGTTTTCCATGAGAAACACTTGCATGAAAAAATGGGCGTAGGATGGTAATTTCGCTTTTGAAAAATGTAATAGATTTTACTAAACTGAGCTAGTATCTGCTTTACTGTGTAACTTCTTCCATTGGTTGCAGTTCTGTCTTTAAGAGTAAGATACAGTAAGGTTTTTCTCAATATATTGGGTCTCTGTTAAGTTCTCCCTCTTCTAAATTAAATACTACAACCCCTACAACTTCATGTGATACAGTTTCCTTTACCTTCCTCATCTCTGTCACTAGATACAATCAGTTTTGTCAGTGCTATTCTTTTTTGTTCTGATTCTGTTTCCAGCTTTAGTTCTGCAGTTGTGGTCTGAATGCAGTGTAGTGAAATTACCCCTTTTCTTAATTCAAGCCATACACTTGTGTTTACGGTCTAAAATTTCATTAACTCTAACAACAGTAATGTCTTGCCAGTTCTAAGCAAAAAAATGAGAGAAAAATGTTATGTGGCTTTTCAGGTTATATTTATCCAATTCAAGGGATTATTATTTTTTTTTTACATTCTGTATTTCTACTTTTCTAATGTTAAAATAACCTTTTTTTATGAAATGATAGTGTTAGTAGGTGGTAAGTTTCTTTACATATTTGTCTTCGGGTTTAGTTTTCGTGTTTTTACATAAGCAATAAAAAGTTAGTCTTTTGGGGCTTCCGTGGTGGCAAAGTGGTTGAGTTGAGAGTCCGCCTGCTGATACGGGGGGTGGGACGCGGGTTCAGTGCCCCGGTACGGGAGCATCCCACGTGCCGCGGAGCGGCTGGGCCAGTGAGCCGTGGCCGCTGGGCCTGTGCGTCCGGAGCCTGTGCTCCGCAACGGGAGAGGCCACCTTTGTTGTTTTCCTATTTTGTTTTTTGAAAATTTTGTCTGGAAATCACTGATGTAGGCAACATAAACCTGCATCTTTTGTATGTTAAGATCTTTCCCATTCTGTATATACATGTAGATGATGTTTTTTAAGCAATATGTACCTTTAACCCTTTTAAATATCATCCACTTGAGTGTAGTTAAAACTTGAGATCTTTTTTTAAATTTTATTGTTTTTGGCTGCGTTGGGTCTTCGTTGCTGCGCACAGGCTTTCTCTAGTTGTGGCGAGTGGGGGTTACCCTTCGTTGTGATGCGTGGGCTTCTCATTGCGGTGACTTCTCTTGTTGCGGAGCACGGGCTCTAGAGCGCAGGCTCAGTAGTTGTGGCACACGGGCTTAGTTGCTCCGTGGTATGTGGGATCTTCCCGGACCAGGGCTCGAGCCTGTGTCCCCTGCTTTGGCAGGTGGATTCTTAACCACTGTGCCACCAGGGAAGTCCTTGAAACCTTCTTGAATAATGATTCTGTCATCCAAGGGATTAGCTTCTCTTCCTGGCTTTTTGACATTTATAAATTTAACAAGCAAGCCCTCTTATGTCTTCATCTTGTGCATGTATTGGATATAGCCAAGGACATACCATGCAAATTTATAAATAGAATAAAAGTTACATAAATAAAGTATGCTGGAGGAAAAAGGTGACACAAAGATAATGAAAACCATTTCAATGTTTTGTTTTTAGTTAAGGAGAAAATCATTATATTCTCTAGTACTAAGGGAGTTGGTTGAAGCTTACTGTCTGGTGGAGATATGGATAATTATATAATTATATGAAGTCAAGTAAGCGTAGATGCTGTGAGTAAAAATAAATTAGAGTAAAGGGATAGAGAGTGGTGGACTGCTATTTTTTATTTATTTTTAAATAGTCATTCAAATAACACATTAAAATGGTTCAAAAAAATCAAACAATATTTTAAAAACAAACTGTGAAAAATCCTCCCACCCATCTGCCTTATCTGCTGAGTTAATAGGTAACTTTTCATGTATCCTTCCAGTGAATTTGTTTTCAATTTAAGTAAATACAGTATATATTTTTAACCTACTTGCCTCCTTTTACACTAAAGATAGCCTCTTTATACAAAAAAGAGGCACCTTGAGAGCTACTATTTTAGTGACTGGTTAGGGAATACCACTCTTTGAGAAGGTGTCATTTAGCAGAGACTTATATTATGTAAGGCAGCACACCATGTAGATATCTGGTTGGAGAGTGCTTTGGTCCTGGACAGGAATGGGATGAATGAATTCAGAGAACAAAGAGGCCACTGGCTGGAGATGAATGAGCAAGAGGAAGGAAGAATAGGAGGAAACGAGCTTGGATAGAGATTTTATTGGTTGACTTTATTTAAAATGCCTTGGGAGTTCATTGGAGTGTTTTGAGAAGGGGAGACTAACTTTTTATTGCTTATGTAAAAACACGAAAACAAAACCTGAAGACAAATATCTAAAGAAACTTACCACCTACTAACACTATCATTTCATTAAAAAAGTAGAAATACAGAATGTAAAAAAAAAAAAAAATCCCTTGAATTGGATAAAAGAAAGAAATCCCTTGAATTGGACAAAAGAATTGGCTTACATTTTTAAAATATGGTTCTGGCTGTTTTGCGGATAATAGACTGGAGGGGAAAAGAATGGGAACAGGGAGATGAGTTAAGAGACTGTTAGAATACTTTAAACTGAGGTGTTAATGGTTTAGACTAGAGTGGTGGTGGTGGAAATAGTGAAAGTTATTAGGTTCTGGTTTTAAAAAAGTTTTGGACATGTTAGGTTTGAAATGTCTGTTAAATGTCCAAGTGGAGATAATCAAGTAGGCAGTTGAATATTCAAGTCTAGATTTCAGAGGAGAGGTTGGGACTGAAGATATTTAAATTTTAAGCATCACCAGTAGACCATATTTAAAGCTCTAGGACTGGAAGACATTGCTTAGGTTGAGAATTTGAGAGTAATTAGATTAAGAGGTCCAAGAAAGAATTGTACCTGATACTCTCCAACAGTGAAAGCTTAGCAAGAGAGAAGGAGCCATCAAGGATTGAAAAGAGGTGGCCAGTGAGGTAATGAGTGTGGTGTCCCAGAAGACAAGTAAAGAAAGTATATTTAGGGACTTCCCTGGCAGTCCAGTGGTCAGGACTCTGCGCTTCCACTACATGGGGCACAGGTTTGATCCCTGGTTGGGGAACTGAGATCCCGCAAGCTGCGAGGTACGGCCAAAATAAAATAAAGTAAAAAATTTTTTTAAAAGTATGTTTAGAGATAAGGAGTGATCAGTCAACTACACCACCTTTAATCACTTAAACATTTCTTAAGAAATCAGGTTATATCCTTTTTCCTTGTTAACTATCTCTGAAAAAGTTATTATCAGACCTGTCTTTATTCTCATTTATCGGTGAAGATGTTCTTTTTTTTTTTTGGCTACGCCATGTGGCTTGCAGGATCTTAGTTCCCCAACCATGGATTGAACCCGGGCCACTGCAGCGCAAGTGCCGAATCCTAACCACTGGACTGTTAGGGAATTCCCGCGATGTTCATTATTATTCTCCCCCAGAAACTACTAAATCTAAAGCCGTGAACAAAGTTTTACTCACAAATATATTGCTGCTGTTTCTTAGGTCGATGGATGTGGCTGCTTTGCTACTGAGATTTGTACAGGGGAGATGGTTGCTGTTCACTGAGAAGAATTTGCTATCAGGAATTGCTTCAGAGGCATTAATTGTGTGATCTTGGGCATGTCACATTATTTCAGAAGTTCAGTTTCTTCATCTGTAAAATAAAGGCTGCCAGTAGTCCAACTACCTCAGAGGTTTATTTTGTAAAACAAATGAGATAGATATAAAAGGCATGAAAGGTATAATTGCACGTAGGGATCCCCTTCCCAGTGCCCCAAGTGTGGTACCACTTGATAGTGTTAGATTTGAAGAAATGTTTTGGTTTGGGTGATGAATAGAAGTATGTTTTCATTCTGAATCTGTAGAAATAGTTTTTTACTTCTTGTGCATTCTGTCCCCATAGGCAGTTTTGTACATCATTTTACAGTACTCTTGAGGTTGGAGGAAAGGGCATGAGGCCAGAAAGAAGCTTTGAAATAATAACTTTCTCCATTTGTAAGCACAGCTTTCATTTCTAAGCATAGTGTCTAAATGAGAATGAAGTCAGAAAAAAGTAAGCAGCCTAGCTTACTTTTTTTCCAGGCCAACAAAGAGCATTTTCCTATTTTAAGTAGCTTTTTACTGGATAAGGATTTCTCAGATTCAAAGCTTAAGGGTTGATTAGGGGTCTTGAACTCCAGTCAGCCAGCTAGAAACTGATTTCATGAAACAGAGGATAGGAGAAATGAATGCCCTTGATGATGGAGAAGTAAGTATAAAATCTTTATTTTGGCGAAAAAGGAACATTGCAAATAGAGGACTTTCTTTGGAAAGCTTTTTTAGGCAATAGGACTATAACTTCAAACTATCTAGAAAATACCATTAAGTCAGGAAGAACACACTCTTACAATCCTACTAGCTAGTGACACCACTGTTACATATTCTTGTCTATTTTGGTTTAATCTGATAACATTTTGTCATGAGATTAAACTTTCATTTTATGAAGCTTATAATTTACTTGCAATTTATGGAAATTAAGGATGTTTTTAAAAACTGTAAACAACCCTCTAGTGGACATTTCTAACTGAATTTCTGTGCAAATCAGTATTTTTCTTTCCCACTATTTCAAGAAATGAATTGTATCAAAGAACATGTAGAGTTCTAAAACCTTTTCTAATTTTCTAATGTACTGATAATACTCCATCCGCTCCCGCCCCACCTCAGTCTGTTGCCAAAGTACACCTCCCTCATTGGGGTATGAAATTGTGTTTCTTCAACGCTTTACTACTGCTGGGTATTACATATCTTTTTAAAATTTTTGCCCAGTTGATAAACTAAAAACCTTATTTAAATTTCTCTTATCAGTAATACATCTGAAAGGCTTTTTTAAAATGCTTATTGGTTATTTTTATTTCTAAAATAAAAGGCTCTTATTTTTAGTGAATAGCTCATCATATTCACTTGTAACTACTTCTTTTTCCAAGATTACCATTTGCCTTTTAAGTTTATGTTATGTTTACCCAGCAAAAATCTTTAACTTGTATATAGCCTAATTTCTCCTTTCCTTTTTCTTACGAAGTAATCCCACTGCACAACATTTTATTGAATACATACCTATATTTTTTCTTGTAGAACTTATTATTTGAATTTTTACATGCAAATGTGTTAATTTATCTAAAATATATTTAGGCATATATATAGCCTTTTGTCATGTATTGCATAACTCTTCATTATCTATCACAATTTGAAATGTCTTCTTTAATATGCATAGATTTATTTCTGGATCTTTTATTCCATTTGATTGCTGCCTATTCCTGCACTGCTGTATTATTACCACTTATTATAACATAGGTTTATAGTATCTGTTTACAAATGGATACTTTTCTCCTTAGCCTATTCTGGTGTCATAGAATTTACCTAGTTATCCTTGTATGCTTTTTTTTTTCCAGATATGTTTTAGGGTTTATTTTGTTTAGCTCATTTGAAAAAATCCTTTTGGGGTTTTGATTGAGATTAAACTGAGTTTATTGACTTATTTATGATCTAAAAGATGACAAAGGAACTCTCAAGCAGGTATTTAAGGCCTTAGTTTTTAATAGTGTTTTCAGGTGTATTGAAGTTTCTACCTGTTTTTGAGTCACTTAGGTCATTTTTATCTGCCTAGAAGTTTATTCACTTGAGATTTTCAAATTTAGAAGCCTAAAATTGTATATATAATTATCCTGTAAATTGAAAAGATCATGTCTGTGGTTACACCTTTTTTTCTGGCCGCACCATGAGGCATGCAGGGTCTTAGTTCCCCGATCAGGGACCAGGGATCGAACCCTCACCCATTGCAGTGGAAGCGTGGAGTGTTAACCACTGGACCACCAGGGAAGTCCCAGTTACATCCTTTTACAAAGTTAAATATTTGTGAGGAATGAAGAAAAAAATCTGCCAGGGGTTTTAGTACTTTTTTTTTTTAAGAATGAGCTTTTTGATTTGTCATTTTTGTCTTTATGTTTTTAATTTATTATTTTTAAAAATCTTTAATACTTATCTCTACTAGTTGTCGAATAGTAAGTTTATTTTTATTTTTCAGTTCAGTGGAAAACGCTTAAGGCTGTAAATTTTTTTTATCAGTACACCTTTGGGTACCTTCCCGAAGATTTTACATATATTGGTCTCAGAGTTTTTACTTTTTAAACTATTTATTTCTTTTCACCAGAGTTAATTCATGAGGTAAGTTTTTGTTTTTAAATACAGGGCTTGTGTGTATGTGATTTATTATTGTTCTTGTGGATTTTTTTCCTAGTATTTTTTTAACATCTTTATTGGTATATAATTACTTTACAATGGTGTGTTAGTTTCTGCTTTATAACAAAGTGAATCAGCTATACATATACGTATATCCCCATATCTCTTTCCTAGTATTTTTTTAACATCTTTATTGGTATATAATTACTTTACAATGGTGTGTTAGTTTCTGCTTTATAACAAAGTGAATCAGCTATACATATACGTATATCCCCATATCTCTTTCCTAGTATTTTTAATGAAAATTCTCAAGCAGGCAGGGAAATTGAAACAGTTTCATAGTGACTACTCATATACCCACCATCTTGATTCTACCATTAATATTATGTTAGTTTAATCACATATCTGTTCATAAATCCATTGCCTATTCGTCAGTCTATCTTACATTTTGATCCATTTCCAAGTAAACTAGACATCCGTGTGTGTCTGTGTGTGTATGTGTGTGTATGTAAGAAAAGGGTTCTTAAATCATTTGAAATTGTTTCAGTTTTAAGTTTTCTGAATGTGCTTTTGAAATATTTTCTAACAACCACTGTCATATTAAACAGTTTAAAAATGAAATATACTGTTTTCTATTCCAGTAGTATTACGGAACTCAATTTTTCTGTATATAGCTAGCTTACGAAATTGACACTGATGACACTGAGCTATTCCTTTTTTGGAGGACGGGTATTCATTGTGTGTATGTTCATCTGTGTGCATGTTCTTCTGAAGAGGAATGGTAGATAGTTTGTTTTTTGTTTTCGATTAAGCTGAAGAGCTATTGAACGAAAACATACACTGTTTCTCTAATCTAGTAATTCTGCTATTTCCTTCAGTTGCAAATCCAGGAGTGAAATATTTCTTCTCAGTTCTACATCTCACTACCTTCCACTTCGACTATTCCCCTACCCTTCACTTACGTGAAAAATTCTGTGTTGGGCTATTCACTAAAAATAAGAGCCTTTGCTTGCAGTAAGAGAGCATGGTTAGACCCTAAGATTTTAATTGGTTCATATAACAAATTCCAGAATGTTAAAGATGTACTATATGGAATAAGGAATTTAAAATTTGTAGATTGGAGAGGTGAGAGCAAATAGAGTGCAATTAAATGAAAGGTAAATAAAGTGAAATTTAGAAATTTATTTGGGGAGGGTGGCTTAGGGACAAGAGAATTGAGCTATTCAGTGTCTAGTAATTATTGTTAGTGACATTCAGAACATAATTCATTAATGGGATCTGCCACCTTTTTTGCTAATGGTATTTAGGTTAATTGCAAGTTCGTAACCCTTGCTCCCCAAAGATATGAGGTTTGTATAAGATGGATATTTCATCAAAGAATGCTATCTTGACAACCATTTCTTTCATCTGATTTTCAGGTGTCTGGTTTTGTCACTAGGATTTCTAATCTCTGACTTGTTCTTCCCTTTCTCTCTTTTTCTTGGGTACAATTTGTAGTTTTTCCCTCCAGCCTCAGCATTCTAAGTCAAGATATTGTGTATTTCCTGTGCCCTAGTACTTTCTAAATTTCTTTCTCTTTAGTCTTCACAATTACAGCCCATTTCCCCCATCCCTACTCTCCCATGTTGTCAACCCAGTCAGTCCAAGCTGAAGGGGTCTTTTTGAGGAATTAGAAAATACGTGTTTTCGTGTACACGTTTCATCAGTGATTTATCTAAATAAAGGGAGGTTGCGAGAGAGAGTACCTGGATGGTTGATACTGCCATTTATCAAGATAGAGAACAGGAGGAAGGCAGATTTTGTTCAGAAGATGGAATGATGCAATTTTTTTTTCAGATTAATTTTGACAGGTGAGTGGGGACTTGGAACTGAAAATGATTTATAAGTAATTAAGGTCTGCATCTTATAAAAGAGGTTTTGACTTGAAACTCACTTAGATGCGTGACTTAATGTACTAAACTGTATTTGAAGTCCAGTAGCTTCAAAGAAGTCTCAAAACGAACATGTATTGGGAAGTAACCTCCTAAAAAACACGGATTTAAAGAGAAAGTAGAGACTTCCAAAGAGATTGAGGAGTGGCTACAGAAGTCAGAGAAACCAAAGTAATGTTTCTAGAAGGTGAGAATGGTCACAGATACTGAGAGTTGATGTAATAGGAATATTAATGATCATTGGGTTTAGCAATTATGAGGACATTTTTGATTATGATTCAGTAAGGCAGTTAAGAGGAAGAGAGAGGACAAAAATTCAGTAAACCTTCAGAAGATAGGGTAAATTCAAGAATGGTTGAAAGGTAAGGAAGTGGATTAGCAAAAGCAGACTAGTCTTTAAAGCCTAGCACTAAACAGAAGGAAGGAAAGCTCTTTTAGGTGAATTACATACTGTCTGTACTTTATTTTCTTTTTCAAGGCTTTAAAAGTTTTTTCATGCTTTCTAATCATTTTAAAGCACATTCTTAACAGTTCTTTTGTAAAACAGATTTTCAAAATGCAAAAACTTACATTTAAAATAGCTCTTAAAACATATGATAATATATTAATCCCTTTATTTGAAAGTTCATTAATTTTAAGGACATAGATTCTGAAAGGGTAAGATATCCTTAGATTCTAATTCCAACTTTGCTGTGTGTAAAAGGAGCTAGTCTTAAGAACTGGATTATAGTTTCTTAACAGGAAATAACATTTATTAAAACTAGTAAAGCTACTTTTTAAAATAAGTTGCTGTCTAAGGGTATCATGCTCAAAATCCAAAAGTTACCTTGGCCTTGGAAATCCAAATTTACTAATATGGGTACTGAGTTCTGTTATAAAATTGCTTTCTGATTAGGAGATTTGAGTCTTTCTTTGATAATGTATATATACCGTATACTCTAAAAAGTAAGTTTACTATTTGACAAAATTCAAATATGATGATTAAGATAACTTCTTAAAAATGTATTAGAGTTTGAGTAAACCTTCTGTGTTGGATCCAAAATAAATGAAGGAAGCAAAAGCAAAATTTTTATCAAATATATCAGTGTTAAAAATAAGGACAGAATAAGGGCTTATGTCCAGAGCAGGGAAGAATAATTATGAAATTTATGAATCTGAGTCTCCAGGCACTTACTGGAAATAAAAATTATTTACTGCTTTTCATATTTTGAATATTTTTATTTGATCATGTGAAAGTGTCTGATGTAAGTCTCCATGGGCTATGAATAAGAAATCAATGGATATCTATGAAATGCAGGATTATTATATCGTTTTTATGGATTCTTGAACATGTAATGGAAGCAGTAAACTACTTCAAATAAAAAAATTTAATAGAAATCACAACAGGACTCTGACTAATTAATTAAATATGTATTTTTCCTTTTGCTGGCATTTACCCCATAGGTTGGTCTTTAGTAGTGTGACACGATTTTATCTGTTTAATGCAGTCATAGGAAACTGTTTGTCTGTCAAAAGTTGCAAAACTGCAGGGAAAAAAATGGGGGTCATGTGAAGGAGAGAACCAACTTCATTTTTTTGAGCCAATCACCTTTATAAGCCTAATTGTTTTACAAATTAAAACATATATTGTTTTATTAGTAAATACTGTCATCAGGTATCTGCTTCAGAAAAATCATACGGCTTAGTTATTTCTGTCTTAGATGACTTTGGAGGTTGTTTCTTAATCTTAGGATAAACACACACACACACACAGACACACACACACACACTCTTTGTCCACATGGTGTAAATAAAGGAATAATTTGTACGAGGGGTTTGATCTCCGTTTTACTTTTGGCACTGTTACTATGTAGCTATATGACATTGGACAAGTCTTTAGTCTTACTGTCTCATTTTGTTCATTTGTAAAAATAAAAGGCTTACACTATGTAAAATTTAAGGTTACCATGTACTTTTAAAGTAATATTTATTGTGTCTGTGAAAGATTTAGAATATTCTTCAGTTTTCTGTTTATGTTCCATTGAGTCACAAATAAATAAGAGAACCAGAAGAATTGGAGGGTTTGTATGGTATGCAGTGGTATATAGAAATGGAAAAAAAAAAATGAAGAGGGCTGATCAGAGGAAGAAAGAAAGGAAGGCTTGAGGAAATAAGCTTTCAGAAGGTAAACCTTTTTTTTCTTTTTCCCCACATATCCTGATATTCATTTGGGCTCAGAGTATTATCTCCTAGTAATAATTGTTCCTAAAAATACCAATAATCTTTTAATCTATTTTCGCCACTTTTTATCCTCAAACTTGCAGAAGCTCTTCTCCAAAGGAAATAAATGTCAATAGGGAATTATTCTTTAGCTATGCCTGGAGATACCCTCTCTTAAAAGAATTGCTGAAAGAATTGCCTTCTCAGAAATATTCACACTACAAATTATTTCCAGTAAAACCATTACATACCTCATAGTTTTCTGGTAATGATGAACCTAATTCTGTAAGCATCAATAGTTTAATGAATTATAAAGTATTAAAGAACAGACTTTTGGACATAGTAACAGTTGAAATGACTATTGAAAAATTTCAGCCAAAAGATAGGCTTGATTGCTTATGTAATTTACTAATTTGTATGAATTCTGTATACTTTTATGATTGAAAATATGAAGCTCATTATGCTCGTTTGATCAGACCAAAATTTCTCTTTCCAACATAAATTATTTTTCATCTTCCTGTTCTGTGTGTTTATATTCTAAAGGTGTGAAGTATTTAACTAAAGCCATCCTTAATGTAAATAATTTTGTGATTCCTGTTTGTATAAAGCTGAGCTAGCTAGGGTACCTACTAGCAGTATGTGAATATTTACATTTAAATTAATTAAAATTAAAAAAATAAAAAATCTTCTCAAATGCATTTGCCATATTTCAAGCGCTCAGTAGTTCACATGTGGCCTGTGGCTTATGTACTGGACAGTGTAGATACAGAACCCTTCTATCATCAAAGTTCTATTGCACAGTACTGTAATATTTATGAGCATTGTAATTTAACATGAAGGTAAAAAGAAATAGTGTATAATTTAGGCTAGTAATTAACAACTTGTTATTAGACAATGAATAAGTGCTTCTGTGATGCATTCATAAAATATATACTTGTCTAAAACATACTCTGAGACTTCTTAGTTATTCTTTTGATTTCAGTTTTCATGTGTTGTACTGATACTGTGGTGGAAATGATTTATACCCACCTCCTAAACAATTTATTTATAGTGAATTAGATGAGAAAAGGTAGTGATGATAATTAGAAAAAGTATTTTTTTTTAATTGAAGTATAGTTGATTTACAATGTTGTGTTAGTTTCTTGTGTATAGAAGAGTGATTCAGTTATACATATATATATTCTTTTTAATATTCTTTTATATTATGATTTATTACAGAATATTTAACATAGTTCCCTATGGTGTACAGTAGGACTTGGTTGCTTATCTGTTTTATACATAATAGTTTGTATCTGCTAATCCCAAACTCCTAATTTATTCCTTCTCCACTCCTTTTCCCCTTTGGTAACCATACATTTCTTTTTTATGTTTGTGAGTCTGTTTCTGTTTTACAAATAAGTTCATTTGTATCATATTTTAGATTACACATATAATAGATATCGTATGGTATTTGTCTTTTTTTCTGACTTACTTTACTTTCTGTGATAATCTCTAGGTTCGTCCATGTTGCTGCAAATGGCATTATTTCATTCTTTTTTTTACGACTGAGTAATATTCCATTATGTATATATACCACATCTTATCCATTCATCTGTTGATGGACATTTAGGTTGCTTCTGTGTCTTGGCTGTTGTAAACAGTGCCACTATGAACATTGGGCTTCATGTATCTTTTCGAATCAGAGTAGAAAAAGTTTTTAAATGGCACATAAGGCAGTTATATGCTGAAATTCATTACAGAAGAATGACAGAAACAAGAGACATTGTTGTCATAGAGTGAACTAAGAAAGGTGAATCAAAAACATTTGGGTTTCAGGCTCTTATAAACCCTTAACTCAAGCTGCTTTCTTCCACTGTCACTCCCTCCTTGTAGGTTCTGTTTTCAATTCTTTGAGACAGTTTGGTGTACCTTTTCCTGCTCCTAGTAATAGTTGACCTGACAAAGTTTTTCAGATTCATAGTTGTGCATTGAGCTTAGAGATAGTTTACTGTTCTTTCAAATTCTAGGTTTCTGATCTGTGCTGTACCCCAGTTTACTGAATTTGTACCATTCCTCTAGATGGATCATTGATTTTTGGTCTCTGATTTTAATATAAATTGATTGATTCTTCCTTGTCTATGGACTTCTCAGGGAGAAAAGCTTGGAACCTACTTGTAGCCCAGCAGCAAGCTAAGAGGTAGATTGAAAATAGATTGAATTTTGCATGACCTGTCAGTGTTTATTGTGTAAAAAGATAGTGTCACAGAACATGTTACTAGGTAAAAATATGTTCTTTTCAGTCATATTCAAACTCTTTAGCCAAACCCTCATCTATAGGAATTGACATCACTAGCACCATTTTAAGGCATACTTGAGGAAAATACAAAGGCGACAGTAATTGTGGAAGAACCCCTGAACTTGGTATCTAAAAGCCCAGGTTTGAATTCAGATAGCTCCTGTTTACTACTACTAGATTCGTGACCTTGGTTAAGTCATTTAACTTCAGCTTTCTTCAAGGGAAAAATGTTTCTCCCATGCTTGTTTTGTTTCATTCATGCTTATATGAAAGTATAAGCACCTAGTACAGTTACTGGAACAAAGGAGGTACCTGATAAATATTTGAATCTGAGTCTTGATTTGTTAGTGTAAAACAACAAAATTATGTTTTAACAAAGTTGTACAGTTCTAGAAAAGAAAACAAGTCAGCCTTTACATTTTTCATAAACTGGCAGAGAAAACTTGACAGAAACTTTTTTTTTTCTTTAAAAGGATGTTTATATGAACAAAAGGAAGATCACCTGATTTTTTGTACAGGCATTTACATATAAATCATTTAGTGTTTGCTTCTTAGATTTTTTTTTATGCTTTGAAGGGTGTTTTAAAAATACCTTGTCTTTGTGATGTTGTATAAGTAACTGAAAAAATTCCTTTTGTGTCTTTGAAATGCATATTCTTATTTCTCTGAAATAGTCCTTAAATAGGAAAATTTCACCCTTAATATTAACTTTTTTTTTTAACATCTTTATTGTAGTATAATTGCTTTACAGTGTTGTGTTAGTTTCTGCTGTATAACAAAGTGAATCAGCTATATGCATACGTATATTCCCATATCCCCTCCCTCTTGCGTCTCCCTCCCACTCTCCTTATCCCACCCCTCTAGGTGGTCACAAAGCACCAAACTCATCTCCCTGTGCTGTGCAGCTGCTTCCCACTAGCTCTCTGTTTTACATTTCGTAGTGTATATATGTCAGTGCTACTCTCTCATTTCGTCCCAGCTTGCCCTTCCCCCTCCCAGTGTCCTCAAGTCCATTCTCTACGTCTGTATTTTATTCTTGTCCTTTGGCAGAAACTTTTAATGCCTAGGCAATTTGTAGAAAAGTGTATCATCAAATCTAAGTCTTCTTTTGAAAGTAATAGTAAACTCCGATATAGAATGTATGACTATTGATATTTAGAATATCATCTTCATTTTCCTTAATGAAAAAATTTTTTACTTTTTAATGCTGTTTTAGGCAAAAGTTGTAAATTAGGCTTTTTTCCACATGTATTTGTTTTTTTCAAGATTTAATTAATAATGTACGTGGCAGATTATAAAGGTAAAATTTGGAGCAGTTGTTCCAAAATAATCAAGTGTATGAAAGCAGAAGTTTTCCCAGTATAGAATTTGTTCACATGCTCATGAACAAGTATCTTGGTAGGTATCCAAAAAAAGCACAGCTGTGGATTTAATTTTGGGGATTAACTGTACTGTCTCAAATGGGGGTGGGGATTTTAAAAGGAATAAATTTTTCCCAAGAATGTATTTCATTATCTCTCCCATATCAAGTTAATTATACAGCAGAATTGAATTTCTGAGTATGTTCTAAGTATATGTCACTTTCTCAGACACGTTTCCCGGACCACCAAGCCTAAATAGCACCACCTTAGAACTGTTACATCATGCTGTTCTTGTTTTTCATGTTCCAGTCTTCCCATTGTCACTGAAGTTGTCCTATTCATTTACTTAGCTTTTGTTTGTCTAGTTTTGCTTCTATGAGATTATGAACTTTTTCTGTCTTATCACTGTTTCTCTGTTACTAGTGCATAGTACATACTTTATGAATGAAGAAAAAATAGATTAATTCATTGTGTAGTACTCTGAAATAAGAGTTCTCTGGTGTAATTGTTGTATAATGTTTGTCTACTTTCTAGAACTTACATAATTTTCATTGTTAAAAAGCTGTGTGCATGTGTGTGTGAAGTTCTTAGAACTGTCTGGCATATAGTAAATGGTCAATAAATGCTATCTATTATTATAAGTAAAAGATTATAGAAAATGATGTTTATTTGCCTTTAGCTGAAATGCATCCCTAATGATTTTTTCATTTTCAGAAATATAAGGTGTCAGAGGCAGAGCCTTTAGTGTTGAGGATATTCTCTATTAGGGATTTAGTAGGGGGAAAATGTGAAATAGTAGTCCTGAATTTATACATTTATTTAAAAATTAGTCACTTATCTTTTGGGTACTCAGTATGATAGGATAAAAAGACATGATAATTATAGCAGCTTTATTAATAACTGCCAAAACTTGGAAGCAACTAAGATGTCCTTTCACAGGTGAATGGATAAACTGTCATACATCCAGAGAGTGGAATATTATTCAGTGTTAAAAAGAAATGAGCTATCAAGCTGTGAGAAGATACGGAGGAACCTTAAATGCATATTACTAAGTGAAAGAAAGCAATCTGAAAAGGCTACATACTGTATGATTCCAATTATATGATGTTGTAGAAAAGTATGGAGGCAGTAAAAAAAAAATCAGTGGTTGCCAGGGGTTGGTGCAGGGAGGGGTGAATAGGAAGAGCATAGAGGGTTTTTAGAGCAATGAAGATACTCTAAGATACCATAATGGTAGATACATGCCGTCATAACCCATAGAATGTACAACAGAATTTTATGTCTAGTCTACATATCTAAGATTGTAGGCTTCTCGATTAAGTTATTCCAGTGTTAGAAATTGATGCTATGGGAAATGGAAGAGTCTTGAGTTGTGTTTTAGTTATATTGTTAATCACTTTAAATGAAGCAAGAAAATGTATTCATTTCTCAATAAGAGACATTAATATTTGTAATTCTTTAGTGAGATTTCCTGGAGTTTTTACTTTTTGTGATGAAAGCCCTTACCTTCTCTCATGCCCAGAGCACATGCACATGTATTTAGAGTTTTGATTTTTCAGAATTACGTATAAAACTCTCAGGACCCTGAATCTATTTAGCTTGTTAAATCTAAACCTAAGCCATACACATGTTAATTATATGTTCATGATTAATGGGTAAGCATACTCCATATGGTCTAATCTCTGAAACTATACTAGTAAGTTTTGGGGCCAGTCTTTTAGTCTCTTAATTCCTCTTTAGATAAAATTCTTCCATACTCTGGATATATCAGATTCCTTTCTTTGAATTGAAAGAACTCAGTATTCTTATTTAATTTGATCTTTAGTTTGGAAGGGAGATACAATGCTATTTTACAATAGCATCTCACCTGTAGAATTCTGCTGCCTACAACTAAAGATCCAAAAATAAACTAAAGCTTGTGTAGTGACAAAATTTATCTTTCAAATGAAAACACATGTAGTTTATTCACAGGAGCTCTCATTCAGATTCTTGTTGTTCATTTTGAGCCTAGTTGAAATATACTTATGTTATTTTTAAGGCCTTGCAGGAGGGAATGGGGCTTTAAAGTGAAAAATGAATACTGATGAAAAGCGAGAAGACAGAAAAAACATGTACGATGTGAGTATGGGGTCTCAGAAAAGCAGAACTATCAACAGATAGTATTAGGACAGATATAGCCCATATTCCTTATATATTCTGATGAAATCACTTTTACAGCATAGTTTAATAATTATTGATAATAGTGATGATCATGAGCTACTAGTAGAGTTAAATACAGTAGTTAATATTTTGAGTTGTAAAAGGTGGGTAAATGTGAAATATATTTTAAGATATTTTCATTGAAAATGGTAAAACTAAAAACTGGTATTGATACTTTAAGGCAGACTTTCTATAAAGGGCCAGAAAGTAAATATTTAAGGCTTTGTAAGCCGTATGATCTCTGTATGAACTACTCAACTCCACTTTTGTAATACAGAAGCTTTGTGTTTCATTAAAACTTTATTCACAAAGTAGGCAGAAGGCCAAAGTTAGCCAATCCCTGATTTAAGGAAAAATTCTCACTTCTGTGGAAAACCTGAATGTCCAAAATACCTTGTTCTAAGATAGACAAAACCAAATACAAAACTAAACGAAATAAAGTTTTACTATGTCTCCAATTTAAGAACAGAGGAATCAAGGCAGAGAGGACTTGAGTGGCCTTTCTTTTTCAATAACACTTTTTAAAATATCATGGTAAAGTATATATAACATAAAATTTACCATTTTAACCATAAGGTGTACAGTTCAGTGACATCAAATTCACAGTGTGTAACTGACACCACTATTTCTAGAACTTTATCATCATCCCAAACAGAAATTCTGTGCCCATTAAACAACTTCTTATTCTCTCTCTTCAGCCCCTTATAACCTCTTATTCTACTTTCTGACTGTATACATTTGCCTATTTTAGGTCCCTCTTATAAGTGGATCATACAGTATTTGCCCTTTTGCATCTGTCTTATTTCACTTAGCATAATATGTTTTAAGATTCATCCATGTTGCAGCATGTATCAGAATTTCACTTCCTTTTATGACTGAACAATATTCCCTTATATGTACATATTTATTTTTTATTCATCTGTTGATAGACACTTGGGTTGTTTCCACCTTTTGGCTACTGTGAATAATGCTGCAGTGAGCATTGGTATACAAGTATCTGCGTGAGTCCACATTTTTTCAGTTGTTTTGAGTATGTACCAAGGAGTGGAGTTGCTGGATGATATGGAAATTCTCTGTGTAGCTTTTTGAGAAACCATAGCAGCTACATCTTTACACATCCCCACCAGCAATGCACAGGGTTCCAATTTCTCCACATTCTTACCGACACTTGTTATTTTCATTTTTTGATAATAGCCATCCTAATAGGTGTAAAGTGGCATCTCGTGATTCTGATTTACATTTCCCTAATAATTAATATTCTGGATATGAATCGCTTATCAGATAAATGATTTGCAAATATTTTCTCCCATTCTTTTCACTCTCTACATAGTGTCCCTTGATGCACAAAAATGTTAAGTTCTGATAAAGTCCAATTTATCTGCTTTTTCCTTCTAAGAGTTTTACATAGTTTTAGCTCTTATGCTTAAATCTTTGATCCATTTTGAGTTAACTTTTGTATATATGGTATTAGGTAAGAGCACAACTTTATTTTTTTGCATGTGGGTATCCAATTTTTTCAGAACTAATTGTTGAAAAGGCTGTCTTTTTCCCATTGAATGTTCTTGGCACCCTTGTTGAAAACCAATAGACCATATATTTGAAGATTTATTTCTGGGCTGTCTGTTCTGTTCCATTAGCATATAGATCTATCTTTATGCAGCACTATACTGTTGTAATTACTGTCACTTTGTAGGAAGTTTTGAAATAAGGAAATGTGAGTTCTTTTACATTGCTTTTCTTTTTCAGGATTTTTTTGGCTATCCAGGGTTCCATGAGATTCCATATGACTTACAGAATGGATTTTTCTTTTTCTTCAAACAGTACTATTGGGATTTTGATAAGGATCACAACGACTTTGTAGATTGCTTTGGTAGTCTTATCACCTAACAATATTAGGTCTTCAAATCTGTGAGTGCAGAATGTCCTTACATTTATTTAGGTCTCCTTTAAATTCTCTCAGCAGTGTTTTTTATTTTTCAGGGTATAAGTCTTGGGTCATCTTGGTTATATCTTCCTAAGTATTTTATTCTTTTTGATGCTGTTATAAATGGAATTTTCTTCTTAATTTCCTTTTCAGATTGTTCATTGCTAATAACTAGAAATGCAACTGATTTTTTACTTAATTTTATATCTTGCAATTTCTCTGAATTCATTCATTAGCTGTGGTAGTGTGGGTTTTGTGGTTATTTTGGTAGACTTTTTAGAGTTCTCTACATGTAAGATCATGTCATCTTTGAACAGAGGTGATTTTACTTCTTCCATTTAATTTTGATGCCTTTAATTTCTCTTTCTTACCTAATTACTCTGGCTAGGACTTCCAGTACTTTGTTAAATAGAAATGAAAGCAGGTGTTCTTTTCCTGTTTCTGATTTTAGGGGCACAGGTTTTAGTCTCTTACCATTGAGTATGAATTTAGCTGTGGGCTTTTCATATTTGGCCTTTATCATGTTCAAAAAGTTTCCTTCTCTTCCTACTTTACTGAGTGTTTTTATCATGAAAGGATTTTGAATATTATCAAATACTTTTTCTGCATCAGTCTGCATAATTAACTAATACAATTTCTGATCGTTTTTTCCTTTCATTTTATGATTATACTCTATTACCTTGATTCATTTTTATATGTTGACCCATCTTTTCATTCCAGGAATAAATCCCATGAAGCCATGGTATGTAATCCTTGTTAATATGCTGCTGAATTCAGTTTGCCAGTATTTTGTTGAAGATTGTTACATCAGTAATATCTTAGTGTGGTTTTCTTTTCTTGTAGTTTCTATGTCTACCTTTGGTATCAGGTATTGCTGCCCTTATAGAATGAATTAGGATGTCTTCCCTCTTCAGTTTTTTGGAAGAGTTTGCGAAGAATTGGTGTTAATTCCTTTTTTTTTTTTTAAATTGAGGTATAGTTTGATTTACAGTATTGTATTAGCTTCAGGTGTATGACATAGTGATTCAAAATTTTTACAGGTTATACTCCATTTATAATTATTATAAAATATTCCTGATGCTGTACAATATATCCTTGAGGCTTATTTATATTATACATAATAGTTTGTACCACTTAATCCCCTACCCATATTCTGCCCCTCCCCCTTTCCTTTCCTCTCTCTCACTGGTGACCACTACTTTGTTCACTGTATCTGTGAATCTGTTTGTTCTTTGTTATATTCACTAGTTTATTTTTTAGATTATACATATAAGTGATATCACACAGTATTTGTCTTTCACTGACTTATTTCACTTAGCCTAATATCCTCCAGGTCCATACATGTTATTGAAAATGGCAAAATTTCATTCTTTTTTATGGTTGAGTAGTATTTTGTTCTATATAAATATATATTCACGTCTTCTTTATTCGTTCATCTTTTGATGGATGGACACATAGGTTGCTTCCATATTTTGAGTATTATAAATAATGCTGCTATGAACATTGGGGTATATATTCAATATGTCTTTTTGAATTAGTGTTTTTGTTTTCTTCTGATACACACCCAGGACTGGGGTTGTTGGATCCTATGGTAGTTTTATTTTTTTTGAGGAACCTCCATACTGTTTTACAAAGTAGCTGTACCAATTGATATTCCCACCAACATTGTACAGGGGTTCCGTTTTCTCGACATCTTTGCCAACATTTGTTATTTGTGATCTTTTTGATGGTAGCCATTTTGACAGGTATGAGGTGATATCTCATTGTGGTTTCACTTTACATTTCTCTGTTGATTAGCAGAGTTCAGCATCTTTTCATGTTCCTGTTGATGTTGAGTTGCATGAGATCTTTGTATATTTACCCTTTATCAGATATATCATTTGGGTATTAACCTCTTATCAGTACATAGTTTGCACATATCTTCTTCCATTCAGTAGGATGCCTTTTCATTTTGTTGATAGTTTTCTTCACAATGCAACAATGTTTTAGTTTGATGTAGTCACACTTGTTTATTTTTTTGTTTTGTTTCCCTTGGTTGAGGACATATATCCAAAAAAATATTGCTAAGACCAATGTCAAAGAGTGTACTACCTGTGTTTTCTTCTAGGAGTTTCATGGTTTCAGGTCTTACATTTAAGTCTTTAATCCATTTTGAGTTTATTTTTATATATGATGTGAGATAGTAGTCCAGTTTAACTCCTTTGCATGTAGCTGTCCAGGTTTATCAACACCATTTATTGAAGAGGCTGTCTTTTCTCCACTGTACATTCTTTCCTATCTTGTCATAGATTAATTGACCATATAAGCATGGGTTTATTTCTGGGCTCTCTATTCTGTTCCATTGATCTATGTGTCTTTTTTTAGGCCAGTGCCATACTGTTTCGATTACTGTAGCCTTATAGTATGGTTTGAAATGAGGGAGTGTGATACTGCCAGCTTTGTTCTTCTGTCTCAATATTACTTTTGGCTATTCAGGGTCTTTTGCATTTCCACACAAATTTTAGAATTATTTGTTCTAGTTATTTGCTTTTTGCATTATGGACATTTTAACAATATAAATTCTTAAAATCCATGAACATGGTATATCTTTTCATTTGTATCATTTTCAGTTTCTTTCTTCAGTGTTTACAGTTTTCTGGTTACAGGTCTTTTACCTCCTTAGATTTATTCCTAGGTATTTTATTCTTTTTGATACAATGGGAAATCAGATTGTTTTCTTAATTTTTCTTTTTGATAGTTCATCATTAATATATAGAAATGCAGCAGATTTCGGTATATTAATTTTGTATCCTTCAAGTTTACCAGATTCATTAATGAGCTTTAGTAGTTTTCTGGTGACATCTTTAGGATTTTCTATGTGTAATATCACATTGTCTGCAAACAGTGACAGTTATACTTCTTCCTTTCTGACTTGGATTCCTCGTGTTTCTTTTTCTTCTCTGATGGTTGTGCCTAGGACTTCCAAAACTATGTTAAATAAAAGTTGTAAGAGTGGGAATCCTTGTGTTCTTCATGATCTTAAAAGAAATGCTTTCTGCTTTTCACCATTGAGTATGATGTTAGCTGTGGGCTTGTCATATATGGCCTTTATTATATTGAGGTATGTTCCCCCCCAACACATTTTCTGGAGAGTTTTTATCATAAATGAATGTTGAATTTTGTCAAAAGCTTTTTTTGCATTTATTGAGATGATCATGTGGTTTTTATTCTTCAATATGTTAGTGTGGTATCACATTGATTGATTTGCAGATATTGAAAAGTCCTTGCATCCCTAGGATAAATCCCATTTGATCACAGTGTATAATCTTTATAATGTATTGTTGGAGTTGGTTTGCTAATATTTTGTTTAGGATTTTTACATCTGGGTTCATCAGTGATACTGACCTGTGATTTTTTTTTTTTTGTGATGTCTTTGTCTGGTTTTGTTTTTTTTTTTTTTTTTTTTTTTTTTTTTTTTTTTGTAGTGTCTTTGTCTAGTTTTGCTATCAGGGTGATGCTGGCCTCATAAAATGGGTTTGGAAGAGTTCCTTCCTCTGTAGTGTTTGGAATAGTTTGAGGGTGGGTATTAACTCTTTTCTAAATGTTTGTTAGAATTCACCTGTGAAGCCTTATGGTCCTGAACTTTTGTTTGGAGGTTTTTTTTTTTTCTTAAATTACTGATTCAGTTTTATCTAGTAATTGGTCTGTCAGTATTTTCTGTTTCTTCCCAGTTCAGTATTGAGAAAATTGTACATTTCTGGGAATTTGTCCATTTCTTCTAGATTGTCTGTTTTGACATAATATTGTTCACAGTAACCTTTTATGATCCTTTGAGTTTCTGTGGCATTGGTTGTAACTTCTTTTTCATTTCTGATTTGGGCCCTCTTTTTTCTTGATGAGTCTGGCTAAAGGTTTATCAATTTTGTTTATCTTTTCAAAGAACTAGGTTTTAGTTTCGTTGATCTTTTTTATTGTTTTTTAGTCCCTTTTTCATTTATTTCTGCTCTGATCTTTACGATTTCTTTCCTTCATCTAACTTTGGGTTTTGATTGCTTTTCTTTTGGTAGTTCCTTTAGGTGTAATGTTAGGGTGTTTGAGATTTTTCTTGCTTCCTGAAGTAGGCTTGTATCACTATAAACTTCCATCTTTGAACTGCTTTGGCTACATTCCATAGATTTTGGATCATTGTGTTTTCATTTTCATTTGTCTACAGGTATTTTGGGGTTTCTTCTTTGATTTATTCAGTGACCTATTAGTTGTTTAGTAACATATTGTTAAGCCTCCATCTGTTTGTGGTTTGGGTAGTTTTTTTCTTATAGTTGATTCCTAGTCTCATAGTATTTTGGTGGAAAAGATGTTTGATATGACTTCAGTTTTCTTAAATTTACTGAGACTTATTTTATGGCCTAGCATGTCACCTATCCTGGAGAATATTCCATATGCACTTGAAAAGAATGTGTATCCTGCTGCTTTTGGATGGAATGTTCTATATATATCTATTAAGTCCATTTTAATGTGTCATTTCAGGTTAATGTTTCCTTATTGATTTGCTGTCTGAATGATCTGTTCATTGATGTAAGTGGGGTGTTAAGCAAAAAGTTAGAAAATGTAAAGAGCAAACAGAGCTGAAGAATATGTAACTGAAATTTTAAAATATGTTAGAAGGAATCAGCAGTAGGTTAGATGATACAGAGGAACAGTCAGCAAACTGGGAGACAGAGTAGTGGCAATCACCCAAGCTCAACAGAAAAATGTTTAAATTTAAAATGAGGATAGATTAAGAGACCACTGGCACAAAGTCAGGTGTAAAAACATTAACATTATAGGGGTCCTAGAAGGAGAAGAGAGAGAGAAAGGGGCAGAGAACATATTTGAAGAGATAATAGCTGAAACTTCCCTAACCTAGGAAAGGAAACAGACATCTAGGTCCAGGATGTACAGAGTCCCAAACAGGATCAACCCAAAGGGCACCACACCAAGATGCATTGTAATTAAAATGGCAAAAGTTAAAGATAAAAAGAGGTTATTAAAAGCAGCAAGGAGGGCTTCCTTGGTGGTGCAGTGGTTGAGAGTCCGCCTGCCAATGCAGGGGACACATGTTCGTGCCCCGGTCCGGGAAGATCCCACATGCCGCGGAGCGGCTAGGCCCATGAGCCATGGCCGCTGAGCCTGCATGTCTGCCGCCTGTGCTCTGCAAGGGGAGAGGCCACAACAGTGAGAGGCCCGTGTACCGCAAAAAAAAAAAAAAAAGAGCAGCAAGGGATAAGCAACAGTTACACATAAGGGACTGAGCTGATTTTTTAGCAGAAACTCTGCAGGTCAGAAAGAAGTGACACAATATATTTAAAGTGATGAAAGGGAAAAGTCTACAAACCAGAAAACTCTGCCTGTCAAGGTTCTCATTCAGATTTGACAGATCAAAATTTTACAAACAAGCAAAAACTAAGAGTTCAGCACCACCAAACAAACTTTACAAGAATGTTAAAGTGACTTCTTTAAGCAAAAAAGAAAGGCCACAACTAGAAACAGTAATCTTTATTATTTTCTTGCTTCAGTTACTTTTGGGTTTGGTTTCCTTAAGGTGTGCATTTAGATTATTGATTTGAGATCTTTTTTTTGGTTGTTTTTTTTTTTATAGTAGTTACAGCTGGAAATTTCTCTATTAGGACTGCTTTTGAGCAAATCTTACAAGTTTTGTTATTCTGTATTGTTGTTTTCGTTTCAATTTATTTTTTAATTTTCTTATGATTGCTTCTTTTACCCACTCACTGTTAAAGCATGTGTTTAGTTTTTACATATTGAGAATTTTCCAGCTTTCCTGTTATTGATTTATAATTTAATTAGATTGTGATTAGAAAAGTTGTTTTGTAATATATCCATCTTTTAAAATTCATTAAGACTTGTTTTAGTCCTAACATTATGGTCTATTATGGAGAATATTCTTTGTGCACTTGAAAAGAATGTTATTCTGCTATAGTTGAGTGGAGTGTTTTGTATGTATCTGTTAGGTCAGATTGGTTCATAGTGTTATCAAGTCTTCTCTTTCTTTATTGATCTTCTATCTGGTTGTTTTTCATAGTTGAAAATGCGGCATTGAAGTTTTTACTGTTACTGTTCTACTGTCTACTTATCTTTTTAATTTTGTCCATTTTTGCTTCATATATATATATATATATATATATATTTTTTGCGGTACGCGGGCCTCTCACTGCTGTGGCCTCTCCCGTTGCGGAGCACAGGCTCCGAACACGCAGGCTCAGCAGCCATGGTTCACGGGCCCAGCCGCTCCATGGCATGTGGGATCTTCCCGGACCGGGGCACAAACCCGTGTCCCCTGCATCAGCAGGCGGACTCCCAACCACTGCGCCACCAGGGAAGCCCTGCTTCATATATTTTGATGTTCTGTTGTTAGGTGTGTATATGTTTGCAGTTTTTATATCTTCTTGCTGTGTTGAACCTTTTATCAATATATAATGTTCTTTGTCTTTTGTAAGCTCTTTTGAATTAAAATCTATTTTATTTGACATTAACATAGCCACCTCAGCTTTCTTTTGATTCCTGTTTGCATGGAATTTCTTGTTTTATCCTTTTACTTTCAACCTCTTTGTGTCCTTACATATACAGACTCTCTCAGATAGGATGAAGATGGATCCTTTTGTTTTATCCAGCTTGCCTTTTTTCTTCATTTTAATAGGAGAATTTAATACAAAGGTTTTATGAGGAAGTACCTTGAAATACATGTGTTTGAACTGATCCATTAGTTTTCCTTATCGTAGCTTCTTTTCAAATTCATAAAGTTACCAAGAATATTCTTTTAGCCATTTCATCTGAGAGTATGGAAACATTAACGTATCATATGTTGTTTGATGAACTATACAGTGTCATTTGTCCAGGGATTGTTTGGAGGCTTATCCAGAGTTAGATTAACATGACTGTGGAGACTTTTGCCCCTTTTATTTTAGCTTCTGTTGAATCATAGCTCGTGTTTGTAATTTTAATAGTATATAACCTGAAGTTTGAAATCAATGCAATTAGAGTGAAGTAACCAAACTACAGATATAGAGAGCAGACATTATCATTGGGAATTCACTTCTCTTAAGAGTAGCTAACGTTCTTGAGTCAATCTGGAAAAAAGAAAAGGAAACAATGATTATGACACTAAAGAAAATTGGGATAATATATGATCATTGAGATATTTTATTATATTTTGAATAGCTAGTTTATTTTAATGTTATTTTATTTCAAAATCATATGATAAAAGAAGCAGTTTTCTAGAAGTGTACTGAATAGGGCCCCTGGAGTTTTCTCTGTTCCTTCCCAGTCTCACTAATACAGAGAGAATGAGAGGAGGCTACTTGGGAAGAGAAGTTGAGAAAGTTTTGGAAGAGGGGGAGCTGTGGGAGGAAGAAATAAAGAAAAAAAGGAATTCTCATAGAATCTTGGAAAGACTTGGGAATGTGAGATACCGGTTATCTTGGAAGGCAGGGTGGACTGAAACCAAGAAAATCAGTTGAAGTTCATATAAAGAACTAGTAGGCTCCATTGCCCAAACCCCTATTCCCACAGAAGATAAGAGGTTTATTATCTGAAGATACTAAATCAGAGAGACTCTAAACATGTGACCATCAAGCTCATTCAAGGGTGGTTTAAGGTGCTATGCTTAACCAAGGAGATAAATACATAGAAACTCTTCACATGGAATGGTGAGGTTCCGCCCAGTTATTTCTTCTTGACTTGGCTTCCACAGCATCATCAGTGTGCTTTTGCCCACTTGTGGAGGAGATTGGAGGACTCTCCTGTGGGTAAACTGAACTGTTCCAGATGGTGAAAAAGTAAACTATAGATGTTGACCTTTTTCCCAAAGAAAAAGTGAGCTGCTTCTTCTATAGCTGGATTCTCTCCTTGTTGGACGTTTTGTTAAAATAAGCTTCCTTTATCTACAGTTTGTAGTTCTGTAACACATAACAACCTTAGGTTTAATTATACAAATAAATGTTACCATTCTGAGATGAAGAAACTGGAAAAAAGGGAACAATTTCAACAAAATTTCAATTGTGTATTTCTGAAAATACTCAAGTGAGTGTATTGGACTATCAGTGTACTTTTTTTTTTTTTGGTACGCGGGCCTCTCACTGCTGTGGCCTCTCTCGCCACGGAGCACAGGCTCCAGACGCGCAGGCTCAGCGGCCATGGCTCGGCATGTGCGATCCCCCCGGACCGGGGCACAAACCCACGTCCCCCACATCGGCAGGCGGATTCTCAACCACTGCGCCACCAGGGAAGCTCTCCCTATCTGTACTTTTAAAAAGATACTACATTTCAGGGCTTCCCTGGTGGCGCAGTGGTTGAGAGTCCGCCTGCCGATGCAGGGGACACGGGTTCGTGCCCCGGTCCGGGAAGATCCCACATGCCGCGGAGCGGCTAGGCCCGTGAGCCCTGGCCGCTGAGCCTGCGCATACGGAGTCTGTGCTCCGCAACGGGAGGGCCACAGCAGTGAGAAGCCTATGTACCACAAAAAAAAAAAAAAAAAAGATACTACATTTCAGTAAGTTATACTCACCTTTTGTGCATTATAGTCAGTGATGAAGCAAATCACTGCACGTCTCTCAATGGCTTAAAACAACACTATTTCGATTTTTCAGCTAAGGGTTGAATGATACACTGAGGGCCTGCTTCAAGTTCTGTGTTAGAAACACATCTGTTCTACATGTGTCTCATTCTTTTTGAAGTAATGGGCTAGCTAGGGCGTGTTCTTTCTATGGTAATGGCAGAGGTACAAGAGGTCAAACCCAATTGCCCAAGCACATTTTAGCTTCCACTTGCATCACAACTATTAACACCATTCCATTGGCCAAAACAAGTCATGAGGCAGAGCCCAGAGTTATGGAGTGGGAAGTTATACTCCCACCTTTAATTGGAGGAATTGCAAAGTCATAGGGCAAAGGTTATAGTTTATGGCTGTACTTGAGATGTAGTAAGATCTGGGACTGTAATCTTTGCAAAGGTCAGTGGTCCTCCATACTCTTCAGTCTTTAGATCCCCAGTATGACCTGAAAACTATTTGTGCTTTGAGAAAGTGTTACAGGAATTTTAATCAGTGGTCCATTAAATGTACTTTTCAGAATCGAAATATGTATGAAATAAAGGTTATAGTATTTTTAATTTTATGAGTAAGCTATAAGGCATATTATATTGCCGTAATTTTTTTACCCTAAACCATTTCTTTAAGTGAATAATTTTAGAACATTGACATAGATATTCAATGTCTGTTTATTGTTTGGTTGATGTATTTTGAATCTCAAATTATGACATTATTGTATTATTTGGCAGAAAAGATTAGGAGGAGAGGGGGAAAAGGCAATGAGCATAAATTGAGTGCCTCCCAATATGCTGGATACTACAAGATAGCATATCTATATCTCATTTTATCTTGATGTGCCCTCTTCTTGTTTTGGGGGGTTATTTTGTTTTTCTTTTCATTTGTACAAGTCAAGACCTTGGGCATATTCTATCCAATCGGCAAACCCAAAGGCCCCTTTTCCTGCCCTTTAGAGGAAGCTGAGCTGAAACTTCTGCCTTGGCCACTGAGGAAGCTCAGTTTTCAGTTTTACCCATGTGCAAGTGTCAGTATTAACTCAGTGAGTAGGAAAGGAGCATTGCAACTAAGGGACCAGTGAGAAAGCTGTCTTAGATAAGGTAATAGAGTCGCATGTGAGAACTGAGAGGCAGTGGGTTTATATCATATCTCATTCCCTCCCATTGTAGAAAAAGTAGAAGATGACTCACGGTCACTGCTCCACCCCAGTAAATAAGTACCCTTCATCTTGAGGATTATGCGTTTCATTTTTGTTTTTTAGAAAATGTGTATATTTGTTACCTTTTAAGTGTCACTGAAAGTCAAAATAAAATATATAAAAAGCCATTATTTTAATTTTATTTTATATAGTTATATAATTACTGTATGTTTATATTGTGGAGTTATATATTACATATTGGTATGTAATTATGCTTGCTATTGTCTAAATACTTAAAATATTTTTGTAGCATATGAATCATGCTTACATACTACGTTGTGATTTAAAAAATGTCTGGAAACTGTTCTTGTTGCCCATAGTTGGCTCTGGTGTTTCATTTACTGTATTTAGGTTAATTTGATTTCCTTTAACATGTCTTATGGACATTGCCCATACAAATGCTGAAAAGTTTTTTTCTTCAGTTCCCTTAAATGAGTTTATAACTGTTGACTTACTTATTAATGTCATGTTTTAAAATTGTCTTTCCTTGGAAAGGCAGTATGCAAATTATATACCATATTTAGATTGAAGGTTTTTTCTTCTGGTAAAATTTTTTTGATTCTCTGTTTATTTGGCCAGGACATACATATAAAATGCTAAAAAGCATTTTGACAGAAAGTAGACATATGGATGGAAGACTAACAACAACATTTGCATCAAGAAATTAGGTGAATGGAAGATTTAAGAATTCACATAAATTAACCATATCAATTCAATAAATTGAGAAGGGAGTAAGACTTAATTGTTCTAACTTTACAGAAAATTATTTGCTTATTTTGGTGAAACCAATTGTTTCATGTATGTGTAGATAAATTCATAATATATGGGATTTTTACCTTAACATGAAATTCTACATTTTAAAGGTTTCTCTTTTAATATATAGATGTGTTTCTTATTGCAGAATGTTTTGTTTCACTGTTTTGTAGTATAGCTTCTAATTAACTCATATAAGAATGTATATGGGAATTTCATGGGAAAAATATTTACAAGTAGTATTCTTTTGATCAATAAGAAAAAAACTGTTGAGTAGATACTATCCTTATTCCCATTTTACGCAAGAGGAAACTAAGGGACACGAGGTAAGTAACGTGCCCAAGGTCATGTGGAAATAAGTGGTGGAACCAGGAGTCAGACTTCTCCACCAATCTGTCTGACTCTTAAGTTTATGCTCTTAATGACATAGTCACATCCTCTAAGATAGTAGTAATTCTTAGAGCCCAGTCAGCAGGCCTCTGGGAATCCTTGAAACCGTTTCAAGGGTCATGAGGTCAAAACTATTTTCATAATACTATCGAAATTATTGGCTTTTTTATTGTATAGACCTTTGAACTGATAATATGGAAAAACAATGGTGGCTAAAGCTGCTGCTTCCTTAGTCAAGGCATTGGCACCATACTATGCTAATAGTAATAATATTTTTCACTGGCATGCACTTGCAGGTAAGAAAAAAAGCCAGTTTCACTTAAGAATGTCCTTGATGAAGTGTTAAAAATGATTGTTTATTAAGTCTTGACCTTTGAATTACATCTTTTTAATGTTTTGTAAGACTAAATGGAAATACACATAAAGCACTTAACGCTGTATACCAAAGTGCCACGGTAGTCACAAGAAAAAGCACTTGTGTCATTGTTTGAGTTGTGAGCTGAACTAGCCAGTTGTTTCATAGAACATGATTTTTACTTGAAACGATGACTGACAGACAAATTATCGTTTTGTAGACCTGAGTATTTAGCAGACAGTATAAACCTGTCACTTCAAGGAAAAGAATTGACAGTATTTTTTTACCAGTAAAATTTAGGCAGAATTTTCTAAGAGAAAATTAGAATTTTAGGAGCTTGATTCTGCTGCTTAACAGCTGCCCAGTAATTAAAGACTTTTCAGATGAGATGGGTGATGATATAAATGAATGTGATATTTTAAAATATTATAATGAAATATGTCATCACTTGGAAGATCTGTGTAACTCAGGGAACCACTGTTTTTCAAATGACCAATGCACAGTGTTACAAAACCTCTTCAGAGCAGAAGATGGATTTTCATGTTAAAATGTATGGAAAGTTTCAGATTCCATATTATAAATAACTTTCAGGAAATTACCACCTGTGAAGTTTTGATGTAGTATCAGAGAAAACTATCTTCGGTTATTTGGAAAGACTATTAAAATAAATTTCCTATTTCCCACTACTTATCTGGGAATAAGTATGAAGTTAGGCTTTTAAATATTTTAAGTTAAACAGTATATGGCAACAGATTGAATTCAGAGCAGATATGAAAATCTGTCAAGCCAGAGCTTAAAGAGATTTAAAAAAATGTAAAATAGTGCTATTCTTCTCACTAATTATTTGTTTTGGAAATATAGTAAATCTTCATTAAAATGTTAGCCATTTTTTCTGTAAAATTGATTTATTGATCATTTTAAATGAATTAATACATACCAGTTTCTCAGTTTTTATTTCTAATATGGTAAATATTAATATATCTAACCCATGTAAACAAAATGTTCTTTAGCGTCCTTTTTTAAAAAATAAAGTGTAAAAGAGTCTTAAGGACAAAAAGTTTAGGAGCTGCTGCTCTAGAAGAAACATATTTAGAAAGTACAGTATAGGGCTTCCCTGGTGGCGCAGTGGTTAGGAATCTGCCTGCCAGTGCAGTGGGCATGGGTTCGAGCCCTGGTCTGGGAGGATCCCACATGCGGTGGAACAGCTGGCTGGGTCTGTGCGCCACAACTTCTGAGCCTGCGCTCTAGAGCCCTCACGCCTAGGACCCGTGCTCCACAGCAAGAGAAGCCACCTCAGTGAAAAGCCCATGCACTGCAGCAAGGGGTAGCCCCCGTGCCCCTCAACTAGAGAAAAGCCCGAGTGCAGCAGTGGAGACCCAGTGCAGCCAAAAATAAAATAAATTAAAAAAAAAAAAAAAAAACACCATTCACTTAAAAAAAAAAAAAGTACCGTACATGTTAGGACAGAGAAATTGAAATTGCATGTTTTTGAAAGTGCATTGGCGGGGGGACCCCCGGGCACCCAAAAAAAAAAAAAATAAAAAAAAAAAAAAAAAAACACCATTCACTTAAAAAAAAAAAAAGTACCGTACATGTTAGGACAGAGAAATTGAAATTGCATGTTTTTGAAAGTGCATTGTGGTCTACACTTGGTAGACAAAGAAGCAATTTCTTTGGTGTCCATTGTTAGCTCTTAATCAGACATCAAATATATTCATTTGAATTGAGTGTCTTTCTCAAAAGATTTATAATTGAGACACTTATTTGTATAACATTGCTAGTGTTTACTGAGGTTAACATGATACTAATGTGCTCATTTACTTGAGAATTGTAGACCTTTATAAGCTATGTCAAATTGTAGACCTTTATAAGCTATAGAGATATGATAAATGTTATTAGTTGACTACCTACTTAATTGCCTAATGTATTCCTTTTTAAGTGAACTCTTTTTATTTTTATTTTTTTTGTGGTACGCGGGCCTCTCACTGTTGTGGCCTCTCCCGTTGCGGAGCACAGGCTCCGACGCACAGGCTCAGCAGCCATGGCTCACTGGTCCAGCCGCTCCGCAGCATGTGGGATCCTCCCGGACCAGGGCACGAACCCATGTCCCCTGCATCGGCAGGCGGACTCTCAACTACTGTGCCACCAGGGAAGCCCCTAAGTGAACTCTTAATGGAGTCCATGGACTTACTTTACTGCTGAGAATTTGGTAGATATGTTGTTTCCTGGGACCCGTGGACTGTCTTATTTATGTAGTCAGGGGTAAATGTTGAGTGCAGTTCTATTCCAAGGCCTAGTTATAGGGTTTGGTGAATAGATGCTAAAGTTGAAAATATCTAAATGTATGTTTTTCTGAATCTGTCTCTGCAGGATGACGTAGCTTTGCCAAAGAATTAGAAGCTAAGCAGAAAATGAGCTTAACATCCTGGTTTTTGGTGAGCAGTGGAGGCACTCGCCACAGGCTGCCACGAGAAATGATTTTTGTTGGAAGAGATGACTGTGAGCTCATGTTGCAGGTAATTGCATCTGCCTTCTGTATGTGTCTACTGAAAACCTGGAACTGACATGAAATATTTTTCTCCTCCTTTGGAGAGCAACTCTACTTAACATTTGAACTTTCCAGCTCTCCCTCTTTAAGCTCTAGTTACTAGTTTAATAAATTTTCTCCCCTTGTATCCTTTAAAAAGAAGTTCTAAGTCTTGGAGATTATATTTTGAAAAATGAGAGCTTTGAGTAGAGAAGTTTGTTTTTAAGAAGTAAGAAGTTTCACATTATACACTTTTAAAATAAGACTTGTAAATAATTCATAAAATTAGCATAGAATGAAGTAAAACTGAATTTTAATCATGGGTACTTAATTGATACTGGAATTAATCTTTTTCTTTTAGAGGTTTTCATTATGATATCTTCCAGTAGTTTGAGCATACAGATTGTTGGCATTTACTGAATTATGTATAAAGGAGTTACTTTTAAAACATACTTTGAAGATTTTTTAAAAATTAATTTATTTTTTATTTTATTTATTTTATTTATTTTTGGCAGTGTTGGGTCTTCGTTGCTGCACGCGGGCTTTCTCTAGTTGTGGTGAGCAGGACTGCTCTTTGTTGAGGAGCATGGGCTCTAGGCGCAGGGGCTTCAGTAGTTGTGGCTTGCAGGCTCTAGAGCGCAGGCTCAGTAGTTGTGGCACACGGGCTTAGTTGCTCTGCAGCATTTGGGATCTTCCCAGACCAGGGCTTGAACCCATGTCCCCTGCATTGGCAGGCGGATTCTTAACCCCTGCGCCACCAGGGAAGCCCTTTTAAGATGTTTTTGAGCAAAGTAATTAGAAAAATGGATCCCCAGGTTTTTGAGATTTAGTTACTTTAATAGGTCCTGGCAATCTAGAATAGAATCTTATCCCCTTGCCCTCCCCCCTTTTGTTGGTAAAAAACTGTAAACAAGTACTTAGAATAGAGAGATTTGTTCTGTTAGCCCAGTGTTTCTCAACTGGGGTGATCCTGCCTCCCCGCAATTCCCCCAAAAGATATTTGGCAGTATTTGGAGACATTTTGATTTTTTTGGCCTCTCCCGTTGCGGAGCACAGGCTCCGACGCACAGGCTCAGCAGCCATGGCTCACTGGTCCAGCCGCTCCGCAGCATGTGGGATCCTCCCGGACCAGGGCACGAACCCATGTCCCCTGCATCGGCAGGCGGACTCTCAACTACTGTGCCACCAGGGAAGCCCCTAAGTGAACTCTTAATGGAGTCCATGGACTTACTTTACTGCTGAGAATTTGGTAGATATGTTGTTTCCTGGGACCCGTGGACTGTCTTATTTATGTAGTCAGGGGTAAATGTTGAGTGCAGTTCTATTCCAAGGCCTAGTTATAGGGTTTGGTGAATAGATGCTAAAGTTGAAAATATCTAAATGTATGTTTTTCTGAATCTGTCTCTGCAGGATGACGTAGCTTTGCCAAAGAATTAGAAGCTAAGCAGAAAATGAGCTTAACATCCTGGTTTTTGGTGAGCAGTGGAGGCACTCGCCACAGGCTGCCACGAGAAATGATTTTTGTTGGAAGAGATGACTGTGAGCTCATGTTGCAGGTAATTGCATCTGCCTTCTGTATGTGTCTACTGAAAACCTGGAACTGACATGAAATATTTTTCTCCTCCTTTGGAGAGCAACTCTACTTAACATTTGAACTTTCCAGCTCTCCCTCTTTAAGCTCTAGTTACTAGTTTAATAAATTTTCTCCCCTTGTATCCTTTAAAAAGAAGTTCTAAGTCTTGGAGATTATATTTTGAAAAATGAGAGCTTTGAGTAGAGAAGTTTGTTTTTAAGAAGTAAGAAGTTTCACATTATACACTTTTAAAATAAGACTTGTAAATAATTCATAAAATTAGCATAGAATGAAGTAAAACTGAATTTTAATCATGGGTACTTAATTGATACTGGAATTAATCTTTTTCTTTTAGAGGTTTTCATTATGATATCTTCCAGTAGTTTGAGCATACAGATTGTTGGCATTTACTGAATTATGTATAAAGGAGTTACTTTTAAAACATACTTTGAAGATTTTTTAAAAATTAATTTATTTTTTATTTTATTTATTTTATTTATTTTTGGCAGTGTTGGGTCTTCGTTGCTGCACGCGGGCTTTCTCTAGTTGTGGTGAGCAGGACTGCTCTTTGTTGAGGAGCATGGGCTCTAGGCGCAGGGGCTTCAGTAGTTGTGGCTTGCAGGCTCTAGAGCGCAGGCTCAGTAGTTGTGGCACACGGGCTTAGTTGCTCTGCAGCATTTGGGATCTTCCCAGACCAGGGCTTGAACCCATGTCCCCTGCATTGGCAGGCGGATTCTTAACCCCTGCGCCACCAGGGAAGCCCTTTTAAGATGTTTTTGAGCAAAGTAATTAGAAAAATGGATCCCCAGGTTTTTGAGATTTAGTTACTTTAATAGGTCCTGGCAATCTAGAATAGAATCTTATCCCCTTGCCCTCCCCCCTTTTGTTGGTAAAAAACTGTAAACAAGTACTTAGAATAGAGAGATTTGTTCTGTTAGCCCAGTGTTTCTCAACTGGGGTGATCCTGCCTCCCCGCAATTCCCCCAAAAGATATTTGGCAGTATTTGGAGACATTTTGATTTTTTTTTTAAGAGACAGTTGATTTATATATATATATATATATATATTTGTTTAGTCATTTATTTATTTATTTATTTAGGCTGCCCCAGGTCTTAGTTGCGGCACATGGGATCTTCGTTGCGGCATGCAGGATCTTTAGTTGCAGCATGCAGACTTCTTACTTGCAGGATCTTTAGTTGCACTGGGATCTAGTTCCCTGACCAGGGATTGAACCTGGGCCCCCTACATTGGGAGCACAGAGTCTTACCCACTGGACAACGAGGGAAGTCCCCATTTTGATTGTTGTGCATAGTAGAGGGTTGGAGGTGGTTGCTACTGACATTCAGTAGGCAAAGGTCAAGAGACCAGGGGTGGTTGCAAACTTCCTACAGTATATAACATACTTCTTCATAACCCCTGTACCACCCCCACCAAACACACCCAACAAAGAATTATTTGGCCAAAAATATCAATAGTGCTGAGACTGAGAAACCCTACATTGTCCCCAGAAAAGTCAGATTTGCATATGTTTACATACATTTTTACTTTAAAATTAAAGAACTTATTTTATAGTTTTGAGACACTAAGTAAAGCCACTATATAGCTATATGAGTATATGAGTTACATGTATAATGAAACCTTATTTAAAGAAATTCAGTGAGAGAAATAGAATAGTACAGTGGCTTCTCAGTGAGATGGAGTAGTGAGACTAGCAACTGAGAAGAAGGCAGTAATGATTCTGTTTGGATATAGGCCCCTTGTAACTGAAACATATCTTAAGTTCAAACTGTGGGGAACTCATTCATTAGAGAGTGGAAGAGGTACTTTCTATGTGGCATTTGTGTCAACTAGCAGAGCAGTATCTTAGGAAATGTGGGAATGGCTGTTTAGGAACTCGCAGAATAAATCTTTTCTTCCATGGAGATAAGATTAAGAGACATGACTGGTAAGGTGTCTGTGTCCTGGATTATGTGTAACAAATGTAAGTTGTCTGACAATTTGTGAGGTGGAGGGAGGAAGCTCAGAGTCCAAGGAGACCAAGATGGGTTCCAATTCACAGGACACACCATCAGAGAGGAAAGAGCTACATAGAGAAAGAACTCTGTGGAGGATTACCCTTGAGTATGCAGCTGAGTACTGATCAGCACATATATGTGAAGAAACTACCCAAGGGCAGGGGAAAAAATCCCACTCAAATTAGAGTTAACAGTACCCAGCACTAACAGGGTCAGGAATGGTGCCTGTTGCTAACAGCCAGACTGGAAAACCTCACAGTTCACAGGGCATTGGTCTCTACCCCTTAAGTGGGGAAATAATTAACCCTAATCTGAGTTCTACTCTTATCTCAATCTTAAAAACAATACTCAAAAGGGTCACACTGTTTTTAAGTAACTTAGCTGTGTCCCAGACCAAAGTTCAAGAATATTTATAGGAATACAGAAATACAAAGGTAAAATTCCCAGTGTTTGTTAGCCAATAAAAAATTATCAGGCCTGTAAAGAAGCAGGAAAATGTGACCCATAATGAAGATTGATTAAAGATTTTCTGTTTCTGAAGAGTTTGGCAAAATTTGGCAAAATTTAAAAATGGCGAAACAATCTTGAAAAAGTTGCACAACTCACACTTCTCAACTTCAAAATTTATTACAAAGCTAGCAATACTGGAATAAGGGTAGACATACAGACAAATGGAACAGAATGAAGAGTTCAGAAGGAAACCCATATATCTATGGCTGTTATGGTTTGAGTTGTGTCCCCCACCCCCAAAGATGTATCAAAGTCCTAATATCCCATACTTGTGAATGTGATCTTATTAGGAAATAGGGTCTTTGAGGATGTGATCAAGTTAAATGAAGTCATTAGGGTGGACCTTAAGCCAATACAACTTGGTGTCATATGATGAGGAGAAGACAGACACAGAGAGAAGACAGCCATGTAAAGATAGAAGCAGAGATTAAGAGTTATGCTACCAGAAGCTAAGGAAACCTGGGGCTACCAGAAACTGGAAGAGGCAAGGAAGGATTCTTCCCTGGAAGTTTTGGAGGAAACATGGCCCTGCCAACTCCTTGATTTTGGACTTCATGAATCCAGAGCTTGGAGAGAATAAACTTGGACTGTTTTAAGCCACTCAATTTATGGTACTTTTTTATGGCAGCCCAAGGAAACTGCTACAGTAGGTTTTTGAGAAGGGTGCCAAGTCCATTCAGTAGAGGAAAGGGTGGTCTTTCCAACAGATAAAGCTAGGACAACCAGATTTCTACATGTAAAAGAATGAATTTGGAACCCTACCTTACAACATATATAAAAATTAACTCAAAATCTATCAGTGACCTGACTATAAGAGCTAAAGCCATAAAACTCTTAGAAGAAATCATAGGGACAAATCATCATGACCTTGGATTTGGCAGTGGATTCTTAGATATGATACCAATAGCACAAGCAACAAAAGAAAAAGTAGGTAAATTGGAATTCATCAAAATTAAAAACTTGTGCATCTAAGGATACTACCAAGAGAGGAAAAAGACAACTCTCAGAATTGGAGAAAATATTTGCAAAACCATACATATCTTATAATATCCAGAGTATATAAAGAACTCCTACAACTCAACAACAAATATACAAACAGCCCCCTTAAAAAATGGTCAAAAGTCTTGAGTAGACATTTCTCCAAAGAGATATAAAAATGGCTAATAAGCACATGAAAGTCTCTCAGCATCATTTGTCATTAAGAAATGCGGATCAGAACCGCAATGAAATACTGCTTCATATCTACTGGGATGGCAATAATGTTAAAGAAAAACAGAAAAGAAGGTAAGTGTTGGTAAGGGTATTACGGAGAAATTGAAATTCTTGTACTTTGCTGGTGGGAATGTATAAAATGGGGTAGCCGCTGTGGAAAACAATTTAGTGGTTCCTCAAAAAGCTAAACAGAATTATCATATGACCCAGCAATTCCACTAGTGGGCTATACCCAGAATAATTGAAAGCTAGGACTCAAACAGATACTTGTATTTAAGTCAGTGTTCATTGTAGTGTTATTCACAGTAGCCAAAAGGTGACAACAACCCAAGTGTCTAGCAGCAGATGAAGTATATATCAATACATATAATGGATTATTATTCAGTTACAAAAAGAAACGAAGTTTGAATACATACTGCCACAGAAAAACCTTGAAAACATTATGCTAAATGACATAAGCCAGAAACAAATGACAAATGTATGATTCCACTTACATGAAATATCTAAAACAAGCAAATTCATAGAGATACAAAGTAGATTAGTGGTTACCAGTGGCTGGAGGAAGGAGGGTTGAAGAGTTATTGCTATACAGTTACAGTTTCTGTTTGAAAGAATTTTGGAAAGGAGTATGGTTTGGGGTGTTAAATTTTGTTAAATTTTGGAATTGGATATTGTGCAATGGTGATGATTGCACAACATTGTAAATTTAATTAATGCCACTGAATCGTACAATGAAAATGGTTAAAATGACAAATATTATGTTATATATATTTTACCACATTGAAAAATCTAGAGGGAAATCAATGGCAATAGAATTTTAAAATATCGTTGAATCGATTCAGGTATTATAATCAAAATAATGCCTTTATAACAGAAATTGAAAGAAAATCGATAATTTTTAAAGCACAAAAACCACTATTACCACTGTAAGAAGTCAAACATTAAGATAACATTTTTATTTAAAATTCATCAATGTGTCTGATGTGGGCATCTATTCTACTTATGACTATTTTTAAATTTATGCTTTATTTTAAAAATAAAATATAAAGTGGGTGAAACTCCATGATCTGGTAAGAAAAAGAACAGTTTTGACCTGTTCCTCAGACTCCACCTCTAGAGATACTTCTGTCCCTAATCTGATAGGAGCATACTCCTTTTAGCCCTACCCTAGACACAGTGTATTCTCTGAAAAAGTTCCATGATTTGGTCACCATCATGGTTACCTGGTAGTCAGAATCAGTGCTACAAATTAATGGAACTCTTCTTAGTACAGAAGGACACATCTTTTGTATGGAAGTAAGAACAAGTTATTTGCAAATTGTATTTAGTTTTTTTTTTTGTTTTTTTTCGCGGTACATGGGCCTCTCACTGTTGTGGCCTCTCCCGTCACGGAGTACAGGCTCTGGACGCGCAGGCTCAGCGGCCATGGCTCACGGGCCTAGCCACTCCGCGGCACGTGGGATCTTCCTGGACCGGGACACGAACCCGTGTCCCCTGCATCAACAGGAGGACTCTCAACCACTGCGCCACCGGGGAAGCCCTATATTTAGTTTTTAAATGGTTTAGTCGAAGAGCTTCAAGATGGCAAAATAGTAAGACATGGAGATCACCTTCCTCCCCACAAATACATCAGAAATACATATACATGTGGAACAGCTCCTACACAACACCAACTGAACACTGGCAGAAGACCTCAGACCTCCCAAAAGGCAAGAAACTCCCCCACGTACCTGGGTAGGGCAAAAGAAAAAAGAAAAAACAGAGGCAAAAGAATAGGGATGGAACCTGCACCAGTGGGAGGGAGCTGTGAAAGAGGAAAGGTTTCCACACACTAGGAAGCCCCTTCGCGGGCGGAGACTGCGGAGCTTTGCAGCCACAGAGGAGAGCGCAGCAACAGGGGTGCAGAGGGCAAAGTGGAGAGATTCCTACACGGAGGATTGGTGCCAACCAGCACTCACCAGCCCAAGAGGCTTGTCTACTCCCCTGCCGAGATGGATGGGGGCTGGGAGCTGGGTCTCAGGCTTCTGTCGGATCCCAGGGAGAGGATTGGGGTTGGCTGTGTGAACACAGCCTGAAGGGGGCTAGTGCGCCACGGCTAGCCTGGAGGGAGTCCGGGAAAAAGTCTGGAGCTTCTGAAGAGGCAAGAGACTTTTTCATGCCTCTTTGTTTCCTGGTGCGCGAGAAGAGGGGATTCAGAGCGCCACTTAAAGGAGCTCCAGAGACAGGCGTGAGCTGCGGCTATCAGCACGGACCCCAGAGACGGGCGTGAGACACTAAGGCTGCTGCTGCATCCACCAAGAAGCCTGTGTGCAAGCACAGGTCACTATCCACACCACCCATCCCGGGAACCTGTGCAGCCTGCCACTGCCAGGGTCCCGTGATCCAGAGACAACTTCCCCGGGAGAACACATAGCTCACCTCAGGCTGGTGCAATATCATGCTGGCCTCTGCCGCCACAGGCTCGCCCAGCATTCCGTACCCCTCCCTCCCCCTGGCCTGAGTGAGCAGGGGCCCCCGAATCAGCTACTCCTTTAACCCTGTCCTCACTGAGTGAAGAACAGATGCCCTCAGGTGACCCACACGCAGAGGCAGGGCCAAATCCAAAGCTGAAACCCAGGAGCTGTGCGAACAAAGAAGAGAAAGGGAAATCTCTCCCAGCAGCATCAGGAGCAGCGGATTAACTCTCCACATTCAACTTGATGTACCCTGCATCTGTGGAATACTTGAATAGACAACGAATCATCCCAAATTGAGGAGATGGACTTTGGGAGCAATTATATATATATATTTTTTCTTTTTTTCCCTTTTTCTCTTTTTCTAAGTGTGCATGTGTATGCATCTATGTGTGATTTTGGCTGTATAGCTTTCCTTTTACCATTTGTTCTAGGGTTCTGTCAGTCTTTTTTTACTATAGTTTTTAGCGCTTCTTGTCATCGGTGGGTTTGTTTTTTTGGTTTGGTTGCTCTCTTCTTTCTTTCTTTTTTTTTCATTACTTAAAAAAAATTTTTTTTAATTTTTATTTTTTAGTTTAATAACTTTTTAATTTAATTTAATTTTGTTTTATCTTCATCTTTCTTTCTTTCCATTTCTTCTCCATTTTATTCTGAGCCATTAGGATGACAGGCTTTTGGTGCTCCAACCAGGTGTCAGGGCTGTGCCTCTGAGGTGGGAGACCCAAGTTCAGGACATTGGTTGGTCCACAACACACCTCCCAGCTCCAGGTAGTATCAAACAGCGAAAATCTCCCAGAGATCTCCGTATCAACACCAAAACCCAGCTCCACTCAACGACCAGCAAGTTCCAGTGACGGACACCTTATACCAAACAACTAGCAAGACAGGAACACAACACCACCCATTAGCAGAAAGGGTGCCTAAAATCATAATAAGGCCACAGACAGACACCCCAAAACACACCACCAGATGTGCACCTGCCCCACCAGAAAGACAAGATCCAGCCTCATCCACCAGAACACAGGCCCTAGACCCCTCCACCAGGAAGCCTACACAACCCACTGAACCAACCTTAGCCACTGGGGGCAGACACCAAAAACAACGGGAACTACGAACCTGCAGCCTACGAAAAGGAGAACCCAAATACAGTAAGGTAAGCAAAATGAGAAGACAGAGAAGCACACAGCAAATGAAGGAGCAAGGTAAAAACCCACCAGACCTAAAAAATGAAGAGGAAATAGGCAGTCTACCTGAATAAGAATTCAGAATAATGATAGTAAAGAAGGTCCAAAATCTTGGAAATAGAATGGAGAAAATGCAAGAAATGTTTAACAAGGACCTAGAAGAACTAAAGAGCAAACAAACAGTGATGAACCACACAATAAATGAAATTAAAAATTATGTAAAAGGGATCAATAACAGAATAACTGAGGGAAAAGAATGGATAAGTGGCCTGGAAGATAAAATAATGGAAATAACTACTGCAGAGCAGAATAAAGAAAAAGGAAAAGAATTGAGGACAGTCTCAAAGACCTCTGGGACAACATTAAACACACCAACATTCTAATTATAGGGGTCCCAGAAGAAGAAGAGAAAAAGAAAGAGACAGAGAAAATATTTGAAGAGACTTTAGTTGAAACCTTCCCTAATACGGGAAAGGAAAGAGTTAATCAAGTCCAGAAAGCACAGAGTCCCATACCGGAAAAATCCAAGGAGAAACACGGCAAGACACATACTAATAAAACCATCAAAAATTAAATACGAAGAAAAAATATTAAAAGCAACAAGGGAAAAATAACAAATAACAGACAAGGGAATCACCATAAGGTTAACAGCTGATCTTTCATCAGAAACTCTGCAAGCCAGAAGAGAGTGGCAGGACATATTTAAAGTGATGAAGGAGAAAAACCTACAACCAAGATTACTCTACCCAGCAAGGATCTCATTCAGATTTGATGGAGAAATTAAAACCTTTACAGACAAGCAAAAGCTGAGAGAGTTCAGCACCACCAAACCAGTTTTACAACAAATGCTAAAGGATCTTCCCTAGGCAAGAAACACAAGAGAAGAAAAAGACCTACAATAACAAACCCAAAACAATGAAGAAAATGGGAATAGGAACATACATATTGATAATAACCTTAAATGTAAATGGATTAAATGCTCCCACCAAAAGCCACAGACTGGCTGAATGGATACAAAAACAAGACCTGTATATATGCTGCCTGCAAGAGACCCATTTCAGACCTAGGAACATACAGACTGAAAGTAAGGGGATGGAAAAAGATATTCCATGCAAATGGAAATCAAAAGAAAGCTGGAGTAGCAATTCTCATATCAGACAAAATAGATTTTAAAACAAAGACTATTACAAGAGACAAAGAAGGGCACTACCTAAAGATCAAGGGATCAATCCTAGAAGAAGATATAACAATTGTAAATCTTTATACACCCAACATAGGAGCACCTCAATACATAAGGTAAATACTAGCAGCCATAAAAGGGGAAACTGAAAGTAACACAATCATAGTAGGGAACTGTAACACCCCACTTTCACCAATGGACAGATCATCCAAAATGAAAATAAATAAGGAAACACAAACTTTAAAGTGATACATTAAAGAAGATGGACTTAATTGATATTTATAAGACATTCCATCCAAAAACAACAGAATACACTTTCTTCTCAAGTGCTCATGGAACATTTTCCAGGATAAATCATATCTTTGGTCACAAATCAAGCCTTGGTAAATTTAAGAGAATTGAAATCATATCAAGTATCTTTTCTGACCACAACGCTATGAGACTAGATATCAATTACAGGAAAAAATGTGTAAAAAAAAAAACACATGGAGGCTAAACAATAAACTACTTAATAACCAAGAGATCACTGAAGAAATCAAAGAAGAAATAAAAAAATGCCTAGAAACAAATGACAATGAAAACATGATGCCCCAAAACCTATGGGATGCAGCAAAAGCAGTTCTAAGAGGGAAGTTTATAGCAATATGATCCTACCTTACGAAACAAGAAACATCTCAAATAAACAACCTGACCTTACACCTAAAGCAATTAGAGAAAGAACACAAAAACCCAAAATTAGCAGAAAGAAAGAAATCATAAAATTCAGATCAGAAATAAATGAAAAAGAAATGAAGGAAATGATAGCAAAGATCAATAAAACTAAAAGCTGGTTCTTTGAGAAGATAAACAAAATTGATAAACCATTAGGCAGACTCATCAAGACAAAGAGGGAGAAGACTCAAATCAATAGAATTAGAAATGAAAAAGGAGAAATAAAAACTGACACTGCAGAAATACAAAGGATTGTGAGAGAGTACTACAAGCAACTATGCCAATAAAATGGACAACCTGGAAGAAATGGACAAATTCGTACAAATGCACAACCTTAGAAGACTGAACCAGGAAGAAATAGAAACCATGAAGAGTTCAATCACAAGCACTGAAATTGAAACTGTGCTTAAAAATCTTCCAAGAAACAAAAGCCCAGGACCAGATGGCTTCAGAGGCGAATTCTATCAAACATTTAGAGAAGAGCTAACACCTATCCTTCTCAAACTCTTCCAAAATATAGCAGAGGGAGGAACACTCCCAAATTAATTCTACAAGGCCACCATCACCCTGATACCAAAACCAAAGATTTCACATAGAAAGACAACTACAAGCCAAAATCACTGATGAACATAGATGCAAAAATCCTTAACAAGCAAAATACTAGCAAACAGAATCCAACAGCACATTAAAAGGATCATACACCATGATCAAGTGGGGTTTATTCCAGGAATGCCAGGATTCTTCAATATACACAAATCAATGTGTTACATCTTAATTACAAATTGAAGGAGAATAACCATATGATCATCTCAATAGATGCAGAGAAAGCTTTTGACAGAATTCAACACCCATTTATGATAAAAACCCTCCAGAAAGTAGGCATAGAGGGAACTTACCTCAACATAATAAAGGCTATATATGCCAAACCCATAGCCAACATCATCCTCAGTGGTGAAAAACTGAAACCATTTCCATTAAGATCAGGAACAAGACAAGGTTGCCCACTCTCACCACTATTATTCAACATAGTTTTGGAAGTTTTAGCCACAGCAATCAGAGAAGAAAAAGAAATAAAGGGAATCTAAATTGTGAAAGAAGAAGTAAAGCTATCACTGTTTGCCCATGACATGATACTATACATAGAGAATCCTAAACATGCTACTAGAAAACTACCAGACCTAATCAATGAATTTGGTAAAGTTGCAGGATACAAAATGAATGCACAGAAATCTCTTGCATTCCTGTACACTAATGATGAAAAATCTGAAAGTGAAGTTAAGGAAACACTCGTTTACCATTGCAACAAAAAATAATAAAATATCTAGGTATAAACCTGCCTAAGGAGATGAAAGACCTGTATGCAGAAAATTATAAGACACTGATGAAAGAAATTAAAGATGATACAAATATTGGAGTGATATAACATGTTCTTGGATTGGAAGAATCAGCATTGTGAAAATGACTCTACTACCCAAAGCAATCTACAGATTCAATGCAATCTGTATCGAACTACCAATGGCATTTTTCACAGAACCAGCACAAAAAATTTCACAATTTGTGTGGAAACACAAAAGACCCTGAATAGCCAAAGCAATCTTGAGAAAGAAAAACGGAGCTGGAGCAATCAGGCTCCCTGACTTCAGACTATACTACAAAGCTACAGTAATCAAGACAGTATGGTATTGCACAAAAACAGAAATAATAGATCAATGGAACAGGATAGAAAGCCCAGAGATAAACCCACACACATATCGTCACCTTATCTTTAATAAAGAAGGTAAGAATATACAGTGGAGAAAAGACAGCCTCTTAAATAAGTGGTGCTGGAAAAACTGGACAGCTACATGTAAAAGAATAAAATTAGAACACTCCCTAACACCATACACACAAATAAACTCAAAATGGATTAAAGACCTAAATGTAATACCAGACACTATCAAACTCTTAGAGGAAAACATAGGCAGAACACTCTTTGACATAAATCACAGCAAGATACTTTTTGACCCACCTCCTAGAGAAAGGGAAATAAAAACAAAAATAAACAAATGGGACCTAATGAAACTTAAAAGCTTTTGCACAGCAAAGGAAACCATAAACAATACCAAAAGACAACCCTCAGAATGGGAGAAAATATTTGCAAATGAAGCAACTGACAAAGGATTAATCTCCAAAATATACAAGCAGCTCATGCAGCTCAATATCAAAAAAACAAAAAACCCAATCCCAAAATGCACAGAAGACCTAAATAGACATTTCTCCAAAAAATATATACAGATTGCCAACAGACACATGAAAGGATGCTGAACATCATTAATAATTAGAGAAATTCAAATAAAAAATACAATGAGGTATCATCTCACACCTGTCAGAATGGCCATCTTCAAAAAATCTACCAACAATAAATGCTGGAGTGGGTGTGGAGAAAAGGGAACCATTTTGCACTGTTGGTGGGAATGTAAATTTATACAGCCACTATGGAGAACAGTATGGAGGTTCCTTAAAAAAACTACAAATAGAACTACCATATGACCCAGCAATCCCACTACTGGGCATATATCCTGAGAAAACCATAATTCAAAACGAGTCATGTACCACAATGTGCATTGCAGCTCTATTTACAATAGCCAGGACATGGAAGCAACCTAAGTGTCCATCAACAGATGAATGGATAAAGAAAATGTGGCACATATATAAACTGGAATACTACTCAGCCATAAAAAGAAATGAAATTGAGTTATTTGTAGTGAGGTGGATGGACCTAGAGTCTGTCATACAGAGTGAAGTAAGTCAGAACGAGAAAAACAAATACCATATGCTAACAGATATATATGGAATCTAAAAATAAATGGTCATGAAGAACTTAGGGGTAAGATGGGCATAAAGACGCAGACCTACTAGAGAATGGACTTGAGGATACGGGGAGGGGGAATGGTAAGCTGGGACAAAGTGAGAGAGTTGCATGGACATATATACACTACCAAATGTAAAATAGATCGCTAGTGGGAAGCAGCAGCATAACACAGGGAGAACAGCTCGGTGCTTTGTGACCACCTAGAGGGGTGGGATAGGGAGTCTGGGAGGGTGGGAGACGCAAGAGGGAAAAGATATGGGGATATATGTATATGTATAACTGATTCACTTTGTTATAAAGCAGAAACTAACACACCATTGTAAAGCAATTATACTCCAATAGAGATGTTAAAAAAAAAAGGCAAAGTGGTAAAAAGTAAAATAAAATAAATAAATAAATAAATAAATAAATGGTTTAGTCTTTCATAGAATATTAGTAAAATAAATGGATTACTTAAAACTTACTATTCTTTTTATATTATTTCTGAAAAGTGAACTAAGCTCACGTATGGAGAAGTGGAGACTTACAAGTATATAAATATTAGTGAAATATATTTGTTCAGAGCTCTATAGTTGATGAAGTTATGTTTTCATTTTAAGGCGTTATGTAGATGAAATGGTTCTGCATTGGTTAGATCAGTTGTTGTGAGAAGTAAAATTGTTAGAAATACAAATAATTACTATTTGCTTTTTTAATGAGTAAATAAAAGAAGATCTTTTAAATTTTGTTAACCTAAATTAGTATTTGTGGTTTAAAACCCTTTGTTTTTAACATACAGGAAACAACTGGTTAGTTGTTAGGTTTTAGAATCTCTGCCTCTGAATAATTTTCAGTAGTTTCTTACCTGTAAAGATTTCAACTACAAATAGATTTACCAGCATTGTAAACAATACTTTGATGATAATGTAGCTTAAAACCCAGTGCAAAATGGAAACAGATGATCCATGAGTTCATATGCTCTGTTTGATTACAATTACATTTTTTTGTTAAGTATGACAAAAAAAATGTTTTGAATTTTTTGTTGTTGTTATTTCATCTCATTCCAAAAATGGTAGTCTAAAGAATGTGGTCATTGAGAAGAAAATGTGCTTGGATATTAAAGAGTTGGTGATTAAACAAGGGATTCTGGAATTCGAGTTTTGTTTCTGCCACTTACCTTGGAAGGCTTTAGCAAATTAATGAACTTGCTGTGCTTGTTTGTTGTGCTATAGAAAGATGATTATACCATGCTATGTTCCATAAGACATATGTAAAATAAATCTTAGAGAACCGTGAATGAAAGGTATAAAGTATAATTATTGGGTAAAGATTATACCGTCTTTGTTTTGAGTGACACACAATATTACTACTATTAAAAGTACCATGCAGTTGAATAATACTTTCTGTTGTTCTCAGTGTTCATTTATGTTGGTTCAATTGTTCCTCAAGAATTTCTTAAAGATATAATTACCTCCATTTTACAGATGATAAAATTAAGATTCAGAAAGACTTAGTCACTGTGTTTTATTACAATATATTGGATTCCTCTGTATACAAGTTGAGTTGCATTTGAAAATAGTTCATATCTAAATTCTAATTTTATCTTCATAATTTTTTTTAATTGTACCAAATACATGAATTTTGCTCTATTTGGAGAATCATCATACTAATTAAATAGTTTTCCTAATGCATAATAGAAAATATAATAAAATTATATTTGACACACTGTTTTAATATTTTAATTTTTGTATGATGTATTAACAACAGAATGTGTTTTGAAGATCATAGGTTAGTAATTTTCATCTATCCTTTGGAGCAATAGCAAAGGATAAATCACTGTTTATTACTATGATTGTAAAAACGCAACTGGACTTTTAAAGAATCTTTCAGCTACACTATCTTTAAAAAACATTTTTTTTAATTGTTTTTTTATTTTTGGCTGTGTTGGGTCTTCGTTGCTGCACGTGGGTGTTCTCTAGTTGTGGCGAGCGGGGACTACTCTTTGTTGCAGTGTGCGGGCTCATTGCAGTGGCTTCTCTTGTTGCACAGCACTGGCTGTAGGTGCGCGGGCTTCAGTAGTTGTGGCTCATGTGCTCAGTAGTTGTGGCTCATGGGCTCTAGAGCTCAGACTCAGTAGTTGTGGCACACAGGCTTAGTTGTTCTGCGGCATGTGGGATCTTCCCGGGCCAGGGCTTGAACCCATGTCCCCTGCATTGGCAGGCGGATTCTTAACCATTGCGCCACCAGGGAAGCCCCTCTTTTAAAATTTTTAAATGATGAGACATACAGTGGCAGTCTTTCTCTTTTTAGTCTTTTCTTAACATGTATCCATGTATTTATGTCTTTTTCTCTCATATTTTTAGTAGGAAAGAGAAATAATAGCCATTTCATGTCCAATGTTTATACAGATAGGGTCTCTCTGTCCTTTAAGGCTTAGAGTCTAGTAGAAGGATATGTGTATGTAAGTAAGTGGGTATAAACAGTATGATACAGGACAGTGGTGGGAGTTGGTATGGGGTACAGGAAAAAGAGATTGGTCAGTTCTGCCTGCAAGGAAATGTGGGAATGTGAAATCTGGAAAGACTTCTAGAGGAGATGGCTTTAGCTGAATTATCTTAAAAGATGAATAAATGGTTTCTGGAAGGTTAGAGTGTGGTTGAGTGCATGGTATTGAAGATAGCATGGCATTCAGTGTCTATTTAAGTAAATTAAAATAGTTCCTTGTAGTTTGTATATAAGATGTGAAGGCAAACGTTTTGAGAGATTAAGACTTGGGCATTAGAAGAGGCCAGATCGTTGCAGGCCTCGTGTTCTATATTAAAGACTTGGTGTATCTTACCTTAGCCAATAAGAGGATTGAGGAGTTTTTAAGCAGAGCGATATTGCCTTTTCAGATGCTTCCCATGCATTTAATCCTCACAAAAAAAATCTGTGAGCTAGGTTTACCTTTTTGTAGAATGATTATACAAAGATTAGTAATTTTACCAAGGTCCCACAACTGGCAAGTGGCTGGACCAGTTCTTTTTTCCTCCGACACCTGTGCTTTAAACTACTATTCTATATTACTGCTCAGGATTAGAGATTGGAATTGGTATAAGCAGTTAGATGATTATAATCTAGGAAGAGACAGTTAAGTTCTAAGAAAGAGAGTATCATTTAAAATGAAGAAAAGAAGACAGAGCAGGAGAGAGATTGAAAATAGAAGGCTGTGCTTTCTAGTTATATATAATGAACGAGGGAGAGAAAAAGAATGTAAGACCTAGCCTTTCTGGCATGGAAATAGATGAAGTAGCGGTTCAGGAGGTGTACTTTTGGGGAATAAGATCATGAGTTTGAGGTTCCCGGGGGATACCCAGATTGATATATTAAACAGAAAACTGGAAATAAATATATGAAGCTAAGCAGAGTAGTCCATGAAGAAGGTAGAGATTTGGGGATTAGGAGCATAAAGGGTATAGTTGAAGCCAGGGGGGAATCTAGGTTATATAGAGAAGGTAGTAAAGCCAGAGTTATAGGATGTGGTTGCTTGGGAGAAAAGGAAGGGGTCAGAATATTAGATGTCTTGCTGTTGTCAAAGGACTTAGGTAATATACTAGTAAATTATTGTAAATAATTGAGAAAACTGGAAGAATAGGAGAATGTTGTCACAGAGAAATACTTATGGCTTAGATTCCATAGGTGGAATCAATTTCGCATGATAAAATTTAGCAATGGGAGTGGTATGACAAGATATGGTAAGGATTTTGGTTGTGGGAGTAGAGAAGGCTAGATTTTTATATGGGTTATCTACAGAGACATTTAAAATCAACCATGAAGAAGTAGGAATTTGAATTTACCATTACCCCAAAACTTAAGTCAAAAAGTTAGAATGACCGCAAATGATTGCAGCAACCTGGGAGGTGAGTGTGTGTGTGTGTGTGTGTGTGTGTGTGTGTGTGTGTGTGTGAAAAGTAAAAAGTTTTTTTCATTGGAGGGGGAAAGTAATGGTCTAGAAGCCACAGTAGTAGACTGGACTGCAGTTCAGACTGCATCTCTGTACTCAACAGCATATTGGATTTAGGAGGATATCATCCACTTTAAAGGAATGTAGTGGAAATAGTGTTCTCAGGGGGAAAGCCAGATTTTAAAGGAAGTAAGTAAGAGATAACCCTGAGAGCTTGAGAATGAAGAGGCATTTCAAGTAAGGAGGATTCTCAAGAGTGTAGTGTAAAAGTCTTGGGAAGAGGGTCTTTGTAGAAAGTAAAGCTTATGAGGGAAGAGGCATAGGCTCTTGTGGGGGAAATGACTATAAGGGGATAGTGACTAGAGAGTCTTGCATTCTTACCAAAGGCATAAGGTGGAACAAATAAGAGATCTGGTCAAAATTGACTATCTTTGTGATTTAAGCCTGGATCAGCTAAGGTTTTTCCATTAGTATTAGAAATTTGATGAAGTTAGCCGTCTTTGTCAGGGTTTAAATTATATGTTTCTGAGGGTTTATTAAATTTTTATTGAAAATCTCAAACGGGTTGTGAAAATTGCAGTGCACCTTCTCCTGGCTCAGTTTAATCTAGAGGAAGTGTGAATTTATCTGGAAATGAAAATGGTTTAATGCTTGTGTGGTTAGATGTAAATAACAAATCTTTTTTATTCCCTCAGTTTTTCTTGGCCACTTACTTGACATACTATATTCTATAATCTTGGTTTTCTGCTTAGTTTCTGTGATGGGTACAGAAACACATTGATACCTTGAATACATTTGATAAATAAGAACAGACTTTTATTTGCTTTCATTGGCTGTTATTTTTTGAAGAGTTACACAAATGCAATGACTTGTCCTGTGATTTCTAAACGGATGATATCCCTTGCCTTGAGTTCATAAGACTAGTCTTCTCAAAAAGTTATTAAGGTCTTTATTAAACAAAGGGAAAAGATGCGTTTTCTAGTTCCATATAATGTGCCCACTCCTTCACTCCTCAATCTCCAAAGCTGTAGTGGCATCTCAGTGGACTCTCATTTTCTTAAGTGTGCTCTACATTTAGTAGTAGGTGTTCTTGTATTATCTACCCCCATAAACCATTTGAGGGCAGGGTGCATGTCAGATTCAGAATATTCCAGGTTTCTAGCAAGTTGTAAACTTAGGGAATTGGCCGCTTGAAATTATTTCCTCCTCAAACTGTTTTTTCTCCATATCTCTGAGCCATGTAGACTTCCCTCAAAAGCTGCCATTCCCTGACTCTGTGAGCAGCCATTTGATTTTTTTCCCCCATATCTAACAGTAAATTTTCACTTTCCTTTCTGATTTCTTTTCCTCAAGTCTCATTTAGATTTTTTCCGCTTGAATTTCATCACACTCTCTTCTAAGAACTTCTGCCCTTTCTCTGTATTCTCTTCCTCGCAGAGAGATTATTTATGGTAGTCTAGTCACTATTTATTTAGAGGTTGCATATACTTGAACTCTCACTTGCCTTACAACATGTAGAGATTTTTTTTCTTCCTTAGACTAATTCAACTTGATAAATCCACAGTTAGGAGAAATTATTTTTGTAGTCATGCTTCATTTGCTTCTTATCACCCTAATAACTGAATTTAGTACTTCATTAATTTAAACAGTGACAGTTTAAACATGACAATAAAAACCGAAACAAAGTTTAAGTAACATTTAGATTTAGTGCAGGTGTTTTGCAGTAGTCTAATTTGCCGTAATAGATGGTTTTTCAGGCAAGCTGTAGAGAAGTGGGGGTAATAGTACTATTCATGAAGTTACTCTTAATTCTGAGATTTGCAGTTTGTCCTAGAGAAATTGAGATTGCAGAAAAAACAAAACAACCCCCCCCCCAGATCAACCTTTAAGAAGAATAAAAGTATATGTATGATAAATCTTTAGATTTTGTTGGATGATTGCTTTAGGTCACATATTGTTTCTTCCTAATGTCCGTTATTTTAATATAGAGTTTTGTGTGCTGAAAGGAAAGACCAAAACTTTTTCAATATAGAATTTAAGCTAATTAGGTAAGGGACTTTTTAATTTTCGTAATATTTATTTGGAAAGGATCATTTCAACTAGGATTTATATCTTTATTATTATTTTATTAGTTGCTGACCTTTCCCATTTTTCTAATGTGGCTAGGAGTAAGGCTGTATTTACTGTTTGTTATAGCTACAGGTGTCAGAGACTAATATTTCCTGTACTGTCCTTGTTTTTTTCTCCCCTGTTGTCTTTGAGTTTTCCTAGAGGCTCCTTCTTATATAGTGCTTTACAGTTTTTTCTACTGTATTGTAACTCCCATTGTAATGGTAATAATAATAGTTATTTATAAGTCCCTGTTGATATGATGGTAAGGTTTGGGAGGAGGGGAAGCATGCTGAAGTACTGTTAGTTCTCAGTCTTTGACCTTCACACGTACATCTCAGCTTTTTGTTCACCTCCTTAGGTGAGACAGGAAGGCTAGATGAGGCTGCAGTTGGGTATTTCCATTGTCCCATGTCAGTTAGGCTCTGGTAAAACCCACACTGGTTGATTTGGGTGAGCTCTGGAAAAGTAGTTTTCCTTGAGGACAGGCTGTTGGTGAGGAGAACAGAATGGGTGTATTTCAAAATGACTACTTTCCCCCTCACCATGCCAGAAGCATGAGAAGATTTTTCTCCAGTCCTCACCCTGAGGTCCTTGTGGGGCTTCTGGAGGTAAAACTCATGAAAAAATGGTGTTCCCGCCAAGGCTGTGCCCCCAGGAGTTCTTGCTTTCAAGCTAGTTGACATTGAAGTTTCCAGCAATTAATCATTTAACCTTTAAGCTTTCCTACCAGTTGGTGGTTGCAGCAGTAGTTTCAACTGCTAGCAGTGAGCTATGATTCTCTGTATTCGCCTGTCTCTCCAGATTTCAGAGTGGCAGTTGACCTTATGACCTCAATTTTCTGATGAAACTTAAGACAAGTTTTTGATTTTCAGTTTAACTTTTTTCTTGTTATGAGGATAGGAACGATGACTTCCAAGCTTCTTACATGCTGGACTGGAAATTGAAAATTATATCTCCTCCCCATTTTGGATGCTTCCTTTGCTTTTAGTATACCAAGGTTCACATAGTAACCCCGTAGTAAATGGTTGTTGAGTTCACATTCAGTGGTTCTCAGACTATTTCTTTCTGTGACTGTAGTGATATTTCCTTTGGATACAAATTTCCAAAGGCTTGTAGTTCATCTCTGAGCTACTTTCATCTGCAGATAACTCACTAAGCTCTGGAGAAAGAGAGTATGTGTGTACTTTAAAAGAGACTTAAAAGCAGTTTTCAAAAATGAGTTTGCCATTCTAATTCCTTTTTTTGACTTTCTCTTTCTCTCTTAGACCTTTCCCATGAGTTTTAGAACCCATGTTTTAAGCGAGGATAATTTTATTCAGGAACATATTACATTGTGTCCCTTAATCTTTGGTATTGAAAGATGTAAATCCTATATGGTTAGTTTTCTTACAGTGAGGTATATAAAACATAAAATTATATTTCACATGATTTCCATATAAGAATTTCAGATTATAAAAAAAATTATTGTCGTTTGACACATTCAACAAAGTCAACTGAATTAAATTCTGTCAAAAGTAGAACGTATGACTTTGGTAGAAAAGAATGTCTTAAAATTGTGGCTGCTTTCCTCTTTGGGAAGTGATGCCAAATTTCTGTTGAATAGTAAGTTTAAATCTTATTGAATCTACTTTTACTTTGGTATTTCCCTATATTTATCTGCTATCTTATTAACATAAAGTATTTAGATAAAAATCTTTGTTTCTGTTATTTATTCTAGCATTTTCTTGTGTTTGTTAACTTAAAGAATTTTCTTTCAGTCTCGTAGTGTGGATAAGCAACATGCTGTAATCAATTACGATGCCTCTACTGATGAACATTTGGTGAAAGATTTGGGCAGCCTAAATGGGGTAAGTTAAGAGTTTGCTTTTTGTCTTATTTGAATTTTTGTTTAATATTGTAAGAAGACATATATAGCACAAAATCCTATTTGTGTTATATTTCCTTTTCTCTAGTTTGCACTTACTTTTAACTGCTTACTAGGTACATAGCACTTTGAGGACCATACAGTAGAATGTGAATGTAGCCCATGTTCCCAAGAAATGATGTTGGTAGTAAATACTTAACAGGAATTCAGATGGTTGTTGGTTGTTATTATCCAGTGGTTAAAAAAAGACTTCTTTAAGGAGGTTAAGATGAAAGCTTGCCCTTACTGAATAGCTTGAATTTATATGTGATAAAGCCGTGGAAAGTCATGACAGTAAGAATGCAAAAAAGCACTCTTGGGAGTCAGAGAAGTGTGGGTTAACTTTGGGAAAAAAAGATGCAAACGTGGTTTGATACCAGATGGTTGGAGGATCTTCTATACTAGAGTAAAAAGGAGTGAAACACATCCATTTACCTTAACAAATGTGGTATATGATCTAAATACTAGTGTTTATTATTGCTTCTTTGGTTTCCTACATTGAAGATTTTTGTGTTATTGCAGTGAAATTTTCCTAATTCTTCATTTGATCTTTCTACATTGGCAGAATGTAAGTAGCTGCAGAATAAGAGAATGCTAAAGTATTGAATAATTTATCTTATTTTTTCTCAATTTTCTCATGGCTCTGCTAACATAAGCAAATATAATTTTTTTCAGATCTGTGCTGTTGAATTTCTTAAAATGACTTAAACAGAAATTAAATGTATCCAAACTTCTTCTAATTGCTGCTTCTTTTCAAAATATACATTAAACATTATATGGAAAAACATCTGCAGAAATTTGGCAAATATGCTAAAACTTCTTTTTTCTTGTCCTGAATTGGCCTGCTACTGAAGGACTTTTATGTTTATTCACTGAGATACTTTTTTTGTAGGCCTGTTTTTATGTTAGTTTTATTCACACCTTTATTTGTTTCTCATGACACATAAAACTAAGTTTGTGGTCCACGGGCCTCTCACTGTTATGGCCTCTCCCGTTGCGGAGCACAGGCTCCAGACGCGCAGGCTCAGCAGCCATGGCTCACGGGCCCAGCCGCTCCGCGGCATGTGGGATCCTCCCAGACCAGGGCACGAACCCGTGTCCGCTGCATCGGCAGGCGGACTCTCAACCACTGCGCCACCAGGGAAACCCTAAAACTAAGTCTTAATTCCTCATGTTTGAATTGAAATAACTCACATTTGGCATCACCCACTTTTCCAGATTCATGCTCCATCACATTTTCCTTGCCATACCACTAAAACAGTCGTTTTCCTACTATACTGTCTTCTTCTCCAAATAATTTGATAGATTTTCTGCAGCCCAGTAGTTCTTCCATCTGCCTTGTCATTTGTAAAAGTTGTACTTACTTTTAAAAGTAAAATCCAAATTCTACATCTTCCTGAAGGTAGCAGAGAAAAGGTATTTAAGAATATTGACTTATTAACATTTTGAATGGATTAAAGTAGAAAAAGATAGGCAGATGAGGTAGAAACTGTTCTACCATGGGCCATGTCAGGAAGCATTTCGATTCCAAGGTGCTATTTAGGGAGTTACTCTCTTCCTTCTCCGCACCTACAAACTTCTGTTTTAATCTCTGTTTTGGGTGCTTTATGAGCCTTGTATTAAATCTGCTTGTGCATATCTGTCACTGTGCTAGATTATGTGCTTCTGAACAGTTCATGTGCCTTTCACTTCTGGTAAGTACACCACAGTGCCTAGCACAAGGTTCTGCACAGTGCATGAACCCAGTAAATCTTTTCGAATGGAATTGAATGAATTTTCTATATGAAAGACTTTATAGAGAAAAATTTTAATCCACTTTTATATGTGGAATATTTTAACAATGTTATATTCTGTTTTTAAGCCTAGAATGTTTTGTCTTGACCACAGTGCTATTCTTAAGTGTCTTTACATTATATCTTGGAAGATAATAAGTGAGAATTACATCACAGTGTTTTAGTCTTTTAAAACATTGTGATCAAATATAAAAATTATTAATGTTGGTTGTAAAAAATATCAGGTGAAATACTAACTTCTAAGTTTATCTAGGCTGACCTTTCTTATAATTTGATTGTATTCAGTAATTGTCTGAAATACAATAACTCACAGAGAGTGACATCTTCATTTTGAACTTAAATCAGGACCTAGATTTGAATCTCAGTCTGTAATTTACCAGCATTATAACCCTGGACAAATTACATAAACTCTCTGAAATTCGGTTTCCTCATATATATTCATATTAGTTCCCAAACTTGTACAAAAATGTAATGAATTGAAGGTTATGAATGTGAAACCTCAATGCAAAATTTAGTTACCTGTCTTCAGCTTTAAAATAGTGAAATGATAATTCCTGCTCTGTAGTATTGTTATGAGGATTAAATGTGACAATACATGTGAGTATGTGCCTGGTACAGAACTTCAAAGTATTACACAAATGGATAAATGCACTGTTACCCAAATGGATAGCCTAGGAAATATGCCAGAACGGACTTTGGTAGCCAAAGTCTGTGAACTACCAGCTATCATGCATTTTATCCATAGAAAATGTGTAGATTATTATTCACAGCCTATTTATTCTTAACATTCATATAATTCTAGAAATTTTAGCATCAGGTTAAAAGTAGTAATTTCAGAGGGGGCACAGTATAGGTGGTTATGAGCCCAGCTTGAATTCTTACTAGTGAGGTAACTGGACAAGTTAATTTTTCTGTTCCTCAGGTTTTTTTAACAGAAATAGTAAAATGGTACTCCTCTCAGGTTGTTGTGAAGCTATAAATAAGTTAATAGTTTTAAACACCTAGTTCAGTAAGTGTTAGTTACTGTTGTTGTTGTTATGGTAAGAAAAGCAGTTAAAACAAGTTGAGCATCCTGTAGCCTACATACTTTTCAGTGAATACATACACAGTTAAATTATTTTGGAAAGCACTTATCAACTAAACTCAACTTATAAATAACTACCTGTGACTACTTCCACTCTCACTTCCTTTCACCCTACCCTAAAATATACTCCCAAGTTACCTAGGTCCACACTTGCTTTTATTATTACCAGAAATGAGGTGGTTCTGCTTGGGGAAGCTGGAACTGGTTCTGTAGCTGACGTGATAGTAGGCTATTTCCCTGCAAGCCCCTCGAAGCTTCTCTTTCTGTGAGAGCCCTTGTTTGCCTTCAGTTCTTCCTGCCCCCTCCATGCACTGGAGTACCTGCACCTCTCTGATAGCCACCATTGACCTTTGCCGCAGCACTCCCATCCCATTCCACCTCACCTCCCTGTGTTCCAGCCCCTGCTGTGTCCCCTTTCACACTGGCGTTCCTGCAGCATGAGACCAGTATGGCATAGGAAGGTATGAAAGGAGTGGTTAGGGGAAGAAGACGAGACTTTTCTCACTGACAACATGATTGAGGTAGTTGTGCTGCTGGCCACTCCATTCACATTTCCCAGAGCATTAATGCAGTACATGGTGGTTATGATTTTATACTGTCAATTATGTGATTTATTTGTATGTAAATTAAATAGATATTTATGTGGTTTGGTTTGCTTCTCTGAGGTTAGTGGTTTGGTTGGGGGAGTTTGGGGAGCTGGCTTGGCCTGGCTTGGGCACCCAAGCTTCCTTGATGTGCAGAGAATGTGGGGTTTGTAGTTCAGAGAGCTGAATTTGAATCCCAGTAATTCTGCTTCTGAACTCTGAGAGCTTGATTGTTACTTTGCACCCTGTGCCTCGTTGTCCTCACCTGTCCTACCTACCAAGTAGAGGTGTGATCAAATGATGTTGACATAAGAAACAAAACCTATTTTTCTTTTCATATCTAATTTATTAAAGTGCTTCATAATTGATTTATTTAAGTGATTTTTTCCTGTAGCTCTTTGAAATTTTCTCTCCTTTTATAATTTTCAACCGTCATGAGACTTTTTGCTCCCAAGTATTTTCACTTACATTTTGATAGCTGAAATTTCATGTCTGGCTCATATTTCCTGAGCCTTTTTAGACCTTAGGGAATATTTCTGTCATAAATGCCAGCAGGTTAAAATTATGTGTCCCCTGGGCTTCCCTGGTGGTGCAGTGGTTGAGAGTCTGCCTGCCGATGCAGGGGACACGGGTTCGTGCCCTGGACCGGGAAGATCCCACATGCCGCGGAGCGGCTGGGTCCGCGAGCCATGGCCGCTGAGCCTGCGCGTCTGGGGCCTGTGCTCTGCAATGGGAGAGGCCACAACAGTGAGAGGCCCGCGTACCGCAAAAAAAAAATAAGGCATGACAGACTCAAATTTTTATTCCATATTTTTCTGGTTTTGAAAGGTACATAACATGCAAAATGGTTATTGTTCTTTGAATGCCACTAACTGTTCATTAGCTGTCATGCCTTCTCTGGGATATATATCTATTTTATAAATGTTGATTTCAGATTTCAAGGACATCTCTAGCTAGTTCTAGCTTACCATTATTTCTAGTTTTTCTTGCCCTTACACTATCAAAATGCATTATTTTTAGGACTTTGACATTTTAAAATTTTAAGAGGAAAGTCATCTTCTTTTTCTTCCATAATTGTAAAACAGTACAACAGTTACAAGATCAATTCAATAATTTTATTTCTATGTCATCTCTTTCCTTCTAGTTACCTTTGTATAGATACCCGCCTTGATCATTTGTCCACTTACATACTAAAATCAAATGAGTATTGAAACACACAACACTAAAAAATGAGAGAAAACTGTCAAAATTTCTTTTAAAATACAGAATCATCAGTTTCGTGTTAAAAAATATTTCATGATTCTTATTGATTTAGGCTAACTGGATGAAAATTATCTTAGTTTCTTTTTGACTTTAGAAACATTCTTCTCATCAATTCTTGTGTTAGGGAAAATTTATCTAGGATTATCTTCATCTGAAGACTCCTGGTCTGATATTTTGCTTACGTTATTATCATTTTATCATTGTTATTATAGTCCAGAGTGCTGCTGCTCTGCTTTTTGTATTTACCTTATAATTGTGAAATATCTTCCTGTCTTTTTTTTTTTCTCTTTGCCTTTATGGATGTTAAATAAAAAATTCTGAATTCTCAGTTGTGCTCTTTGATAGCTTAAAAAAAAAAGACAAAGATGTTGTCTCCAGATGTCTTTTATATCTTCTTGGGAAGATGGTACAATTTTTGGGCCATGCAGTAAGAAAACTAAAGGTTGATGCAGTAGTAATGATTTATTTCACAGTTGCATCATCCATCTAGCTCTGTGCCATTTGCTGCATTAGCCACTAGCCATGTGTGTCTGTTGAGCCTTTGAAATGTGACTAGTCTAAAAATAAAAAGGTAAAAAAAAGAAGAATGTAAAATGTCTTCTTAATTTTCATATTCATTATTTGTTAAAATCGTACTATTTGGGATGTATGGGTTAAATTAAAAGTATATTATCAAAATTAATTTCACCTCTTTCATTTTGCCTTTTTAATGTGCCTACTAGAAAATTTAGTATATGTGTAGCTTCCATTTGTGGCTTGCAGTGTTTCTGTTGAATAGTGATGTTCTAGGTAATTCCATTCTTCTGTTATTATTTTGGTCATTTTCAACAAAGTTAGGAGTAATTGATAAATTCAAATACTTATGGGATGATGATGATGAAGCAATGTTTCAACATACAGAAAAAATAATGTATCTGTAACGTATCTTAGATTCATGTAAGGGTCCTATAAAGTATCTTAAATTCATAAAAGGGTCCAAAGGACTCGTTGGCAATTGTAAAATAGAATGAGTTTTATTCAGTTTTTTTAAGTAAATTTTCTTTTTGTTCTTTGGAAGACTTCTAGGAATAAAAATAATGAAATCTCAATCCTCACAGATAATTACAGTTGTCCAGAAAAGTTAAAATTGAGTCCAGTGGGCCCTGATGGTATATCGAGAGCTATATTATATTTTACCCTTTACAATTTCTAGCTTCGGGTCAGAGCTTTTCTTGACGTCATTTTTAGGTGCCTAAATTTGTCGTGGCAGCATAGTAGACTCAGAGGAACCACACCCTGGTTCTTTGTGTGTTACTTGTAATAGTAATAAAGGGCTTAGTATGAAATCATTTATTAGCCTATAAGATGCATAGTGCATTTTATGGTGATACACAAGCTGTGTTAGCCACCATTTGTTATACACTGTAAAGCATAAGGTTTGAGTATTTGCTTGTCTGAATTTTAATAATTAATACTTCATATATTAACATCTTTTTTTTTCTCTTGTAGACTTTTGTGAATGATGTAAGAATTCCAGAACAAACTTATATCACCTTGAAACTTGAAGATAAGTTGAGATTTGGATATGATATCCTTATTGATTTTGTGCATTTATTAAATTTATTCAAAAATCTTTACTCCGGTATAAATTAACATTTCTTGAGACATAAGAATTCATAATATAGTCATGCTGGAAGTCTCTGTGCCCTTCCAAACTAAAATACATGTTTAAAAATAATACTTTTTTTTTTTTTTTTTTTTTGGTTATAATGCCTGTTCCTAAAAATAATCCTGGAAAAGTTGATGGACTCTTTTTTTTTCTCCTCACTCTGTGTTATAGTTTCAGCAGAAGTATCCCTGCAGTGCTATTATATATGTAGTTTGGGTATCAAAGAATGTAACTAGGGAGAGGACAGAGACTGTGTAATAGTAGCCCAGCCCAGGGATTTTTTTTTTTCCTGGTTAAATGATAATGACACAGATCAGCCTCCAGGAGGAATGTAAAGAATTTAACCCTATCTTTCCTTCTGTCCCCACTTTTACTCCCATTTTATGCATTCCATCTCTGTTGCCTTTTCAATTCAAATTTTTCCATATCCTGTGTCTTCTGAGACCCACACTCCCTGATTAAGTACATTATGCATTTAGCGTGTATTTAAAATTCTTTTGTTTGAAAATAGGATGCTAAGAACTGAATAAGGATATGATGGTGTTCTCCTAGTAAAGAATCACTGGTGAAGAGAAGGGACATGATTGGATGAAGAAGAGTAAAAGCGTTTCTATTCATACAAGGCAAAAAGCTTTGTAAAAAGAACTTGTTTATATTTAATTAAAATACAGATATTACACATTATGCTGAATGGGTTTTTTTCACTTTTAATGTTTTCATTTATGGCATTTATCTGGACTTTGATATTAAGGAATGTATCAGATGTATTGGCAACTTGGATGTACTTTTATCAGTGTAGTAGAGAAAATGTCTCAGCTAAGTAGAGCTGATACTTAGGTAAAGTAAATGTACTGATACTTTAAAATTGTTCCTAGAGCATAACTAGTTTTTATTTTAGATTTAACTTAAAATTTATGAAAAAAATAGTTTTGTAGCACATCATATACCTTTATACTTGAAGAGCCAAAGCAGCATGTGAAAAGTGAAACGATTAAACATTAATACCTTTGATTTGTATATTTTAAATCCTTTAAAAAAATATGTATCACATAAAATGATTAGGAATTAGCATTAAAGCCTTGATTCATGGGTTATTTCTACCAACATAGGTTTCATCAAAAACTAAATACAGGTATATTTTGAATTTAAGTAACTCAATTCATTTGACATCAGCTGTTTCAAAACATGAGAAAATAGTAGGAAATTTGGGTTTCAGTAAAACTATATAAAGTTTACTTTGAATTTTAAATCAAGAAGAAACTATTGAGAAGCAACTCATCTTTTATAGATGGTATAATGATTTCTTAATAGAGAACTAATATTTTCTTATATACTTGCTCACAATATTTCTGTTGAAAATTCCTGGGACAAATGTTTTGTTCCCAAGGACTTTTTCAGGGCTGTAAATCAGTGTTGAGCCAGAACGACTACCCAGATCCTCAGGTTAGGCTCAGTTGATTTCATTATTTAAAAATAGCATCTCATATTGCTTTTGATTTTTGAGGATTGTGTATAAATGAACATTGGGCTGTTTCAGTGGCAGAAATTTTATTAGATAGGATGAAATTTTAAAAACAAATTTATTTGTTCTGATACCAGACTGAAGTCACTATCATACTTTATTCATAATTAAAATTAAGTTTAATAGTTAGCTAGTCTACAAACTGTTATACCTTGTAGTTGAAAACTGTTTAATTAAAATGCCACAGCAATAGAAAGAACATTTTACCAAGAATTGAGACTGGAACTAAGAAATAGAATTTATCTGCCCAAAGTTCTTTTTTCTAACCAGAGAAATTGATTTGGAAAAGCAAGTAGTGAAATATCCAAGTTTAAGAAATGACTATAAACTCAGGAGGTATAGTAAAATGCTGCAGTAATCAAGATAAACTTCAGAAGGAGGTAGTATATCTCCAGATGGCCAGAAATGTAGCAGGTAAGCAAGCCTAAGTTCATTTATTTTACAATTATTTCTTAAATGTCTCCCACGTGCCAGGCATAGTCCCTGCAGTCTGGGGTGCAGTACTAAATAAAACAGACCACAGTCTCTGTCCTCCTGGAGCTTTTACTTTAATGGGGTTGGAGGGAAGTGACAGCACACACAAAAAGGATAGTAGAGGGCGATAAATTCTGTGGAGAAAAAGTGTGAATGGGAGACAGAGAGCTAGTGCTGGTGAGTGAGAAGTTATAATTTTAAAAAGGCTGGGCTTCCCTGGTGGCGCAGTGGTTGAGTCCACCTGCCAATGCAGGGGACACTGGTTCGTGCCCCAGTCTGGGAAGATCCCACATGCTGAGGAGCGGCTAGGCCTGTGAGCCATGGCCGCTGGGCCTGCGCGTCCGGAGCCTATGCACCACAACGGGAGAGGCCACAACAGTGAGAGGCCCGCATACCATAAATACATACATACATACATACATACATACATACATACTATTCATGAAGACTTCACTGAGAAGCCAGCGATGGAGCAGGTAAAGATGCTGGCCTTATGGATCTATCCGGGGAAACTGCTCTTCAAGCAGATAGAAGAGTTAAGTGCAAGACTTAAACCAGGAGCATGTTTGCCATATTTGAGGAACAGCCTTAGAAGTCAGTGTGGCTGGAGCCAGTGAAGAGTAGGAGAATATGGGGAGTGTATCACCCTAAATAGGCCACTATAAGAATTTTGGCTTTTATTTTACGTGAAATGGGGAGCCATTAGAGGGTTTGATCAGAGGAGTGATGTGATAATGACTTATATGTTTAAAAGAATCCTCTGGTTACTCTTTTTCAAAGACTAAGGGGTTAAGTGGGCAGCGGTGAAAAGAGGGAGACCAGTTAGGAGGCTGTTACAGTAGTTGGCAGTAGTTCCAAGTGAGCAATAATGGAGGTTTGGACCAGGGTGACAGAAGCAGAGGTAGTGAGAAATGATAGAATTCTGTACATATGTTGAAGATGGAGCCAGTAATATTCTTGATTAGATTGGATGTAGACTAAGAGAAAAGAGTCAAGGATGAATCCAAGGCTGTACAGTTGATTTAAACAATTAGAAAAATGGAGTCACCATTAACTGACAGCATATCCTGTGGGTAGAGCAGATATTGTGGAGAAAATGGGAAGAATATTCCCCCAAATCCGTTTAAATTTGGTTTAATTGAATTTGGTTTAATCGAATTTTGCTGTTACTGTTTTCTTTTTGATTTCTGCTGTCTTTATTAATTTCTTCTAGGTGAAAGCTGAGATAATTCAAGATCTTTCTTTTCAGTGAAGTAAGTCAGAAAGAGAAAGACAAATACCGTATGCTAACACATATATATGGAATTTAAGGAAAAAAATGTCATGAAGAAGCTAGGGGTAAGACAGGAATAAAGACACAGACCTACTGGAGAACGGACTTGAGGATATGGGGAGGGGGAAGGGTGAGCTGTGACAAAGCAAGAGAGAGGCATGGACATATATATGCTACCAAATGTAAAATAGATAGCTAGTGGGAAGTAGCCATGTAGCACAGGGAGATCAGCTCGGTGCTTTGTGACCACGTAGAGGGGTGGGATAGGGAGGGGGGGAGGAAGGGAGACGCAAGAGGGAAGAGATATGGGAACATATGTATATGTATAACTGATTCACTTTGTTGTAGAGCAGAAACTAACACACCATTGTAAAGCAATTATACCCCAATAAAGATGTTAAAAAAAAAATCTTTCTTCTCTAATATAGGCATTTAGTGCTATAAAATTTCCCCTAAGTACAGGCATACCTTGGAGATATTATGGTTTCAGTTGCAGACGCCTGCAATATTGCAAAAAACCAGTCACACAAATTTTTTGGTTTCCCAATGAGTATGAAAGTTATGTTTATGAACAACATTGGAGTCTATTAAGTGTGCAATAGCATTATGTCTAAAAATATTGTATATACCTTAATTTAAAAATATTGCTAAAAAATGTTAACTATCATCTGAGCCTTCAGTGAGTCCTGATCTTTTTACTGTTGCAGGGTCTTGTCTCAGTGTTGATGGCTGCTGACTGATCAGGGTGGTGGCGGCTGAAGGTTGGGGTGGCTGTGGCCATTTCTTAGAATAAGACAACAGTGAAGTTTGTCACATCGATTGACTCTTCCCTTCAAGAACAATTTTTCTGTAGTACACAATGCTGTTTCATAGCATTTTCTCCACAGTAGAACTTCTTTCAAAATTGGAGTCAGTCCTCTCAAATCCTGTTGCTGCTTTATTAACTGAGTTTATGCATTATTCTGAATACTTTGTTGTCATTTCAAAATCTTCACAGCATCTTCATGAGGAGGAGTTTCCATCTCAAGAAACCATTTTCTGGGACTTCACTGGTGGTCCAGTGGTTAAGACTCTGCACTTCCAGTGCAGAGGGTGCAGGTTCGATCCCTGGTCAGGGAAGCTCTGCATGCCTAACAGTGCAGCCAAAAAACAAAAAGAAACCACTTTCTTTGCTCCTTCATAGGAAGCAACTCCTCATGCTTTCAAGTTTTATCATGAGGTTGCAGCAATTCACTCACATCTTCGGGCTCCACTTCTAAATTCTAGTTTTCTTGCTGTTTCCACCACATCTGCAGTTACTTGACTGAAGTCT
>NW_006789458.1:2658846-2688420 GCF_000442215.2 Lipotes vexillifer | reverse complement strand
AACCGCTCAAAGTCACCCATGGGGGTTGGAATCAGCTTCTTCCAAACTCCTGTTAATGTTGATATTTTAATCTCTTCCCATGAATCATGAATGTTCTTAACGGCATCTAGAGTGGTGAGTCTTTTCCAGAAGGTTTTCAATTGACTTTTCCCAGATCCATCAGAGGAATCACTGTATATGGCAGCTTTATGAAATGTATTTATTCAGTATTAAGTCTTGAAAGTTGAAATAGCTCCTAGATCCATGGGCTGCAGAATGGATGTTGTTGTTAGCAGGCATGAAAACAACGTTAATCTTGTACATCTCCATCAGAGCTCTTGCATGGCCCAGGGCATTGTCATGGAGCAGAAATATTTTGAAAGGAATCTTTTTCTGAGCAGTAGGTCTCAAACAGTAGGCTTAAAATATTCATTAAATCATGTTGTAATCAGATGTGCTGTCATCCAGGCTATATTGTTCAACTGTTAGAGCACAGGCAGAGTAGATTTAGCATAATTCTTAAGGGCCCTAGGATTTTCAGAATGGTAAGTAAACATTGGCTTCAACTTAAAGTCACCAGCTGCATTAGCCCCTAACAAGAGAGTCATCCTGCCCTTTTAAGCTTTGAAGCCAAGCCATTGACTTCTCTCTAGCTATGAAAGTCCTAGAGGACATCTTCTTCCGAAGAAGACTGTTTTGTCTACACTGAAAATCTGTTGTTTATTGTAGTCACCTTCATTATAATTCTTAGCTAGATCTTCTGGATAACTCCCTGTAGCTTCTACATCAGCACTTGCTGCTTCACTTTGCAATTTTATGTTATGGAGACAGCTTCTTTTCCTTAAACCTCATGAACCAACTTCTGCTACCTTCACACTTTTCTTCTGTAGCTTCCTCACCTCTCTCAGCCTTCATTGAAGAGTTAGGGCCTTGCTCTGGATTAGACTTTGGCCTAAGAGAATGTTGTGGTCTGATCTTCTTTTCAGACCACTCACACTTACTCCATGTTAACAATGAGGCTATTTAGCTTTCTTATCATTCATGTGGTCACTAGAGCACTTTTAATTTCCCTCAAGAACTTTCCCTTTGCATTCACAATTTGGCTGACTGGCACACGAGGCCTAGCTTTGGTTCTGTCTTGGCTTTTGACATGCCTTCCTCACTAAGTTCAGTCATTTCTAGCTTTTAACTTAAGGTGAAAGATGTGTGACTCTTCATTTCACTTGAATATTTAGAGGTTATCGTAGGGTTATTAATTGGCCTAATTTCAATGTCATTGTGTCTTAGGGAATAGGGTGGCCTGAGGAGAGGAACGGAACGGCCAGTTGGTAGACCAGTCAGAACTTGTACAACATCTGTCATTTAAGTTCACCATCTTACATGGGTGAGGTTCATGGTGCCCCAAAACAATTACAATAGTGACATAAAAGATCACTGATGACAGATCACCATAATAAATATAAAAATAATGAAAACGTTTGAAATATCGTGAGAATTACCAAAATGTGATACAGAGACACAAAGTGAGCAAATGCTGTTAGAAAAATGGCTCTGATAGACTTGCTGGGTGCAGGGTTGCCACATACCTTCAGTTTGTGAAAAAAACAATATCTGCAAAGCACAATAAATGGAAGTGCAATAAAACAAGGTATGCCTGTACTGCTTTAACATGCAAGATACTTTCTAGTTTCTCTTTTGATCTTTGCATCATTGGGTTATTTAATCTTTGTTACTTAATTTCTAAATATTTGGAGATTTTTCCCAGAGACTTTGTTATTAATTTCTAATTTAATCCCACAGTGGTCAGGAACATACTATGTATATCTCAAATCCTGTCCTGTCACCCAGAATATATCTAGTCTATCTGGGTAAATATTCTCTATGTACTTGAAAAGAACGTGCATTCTACTGTTTTTGGTTGGAGTATTCTATTAATGTCAGTTAGGCCAGGTTAGCTGGTAGTGTTGTTCACATCTTCTGTATTTTACTGATTTGTTGTCTACTTGTTCTGTCAATTTTTGAGAAAGAGATATTGAAATCTCGGGCTATAATTGGGTTTGTTTCTCCTTGCAGAAGTTTTTGCTTCATGTAATTTGAAACTCTGTTATTAGTTATGTAAACATTTAGAATTATTGTGTCCTCTTGATGAGTTGATCCCCTTTATAAAATGACCTGCTTTGTCTGTGATAATATTATTTTTTGCTTTGAAATCTGGTTTGTCTAATCATTAGTTTTGGATTGGTGTTAGCCTGGTATATCCCTTGCATTCTTTTACTTTTAACCTATTGTCTCTACATTTGAATTAGGCAGCATATAGTTGGTCTTACTATTTCATTCAATCTGATCATTTCTGCCTTCATTTGGGGATTTAGAGCATTCACATTTAATGATGTGGTTAGACTTAAATCTATCACCTAGATATTTGTGCTCAATTTGCCGCATTTTTTTTTCTTTTTCTCTTAATTAATTTTGGATTATTTGAACCTTTTTTAGGATTTCATTTTGTCTCCTTTGTTAGCTTATTACTGTAACACTTTTTAAATAGTTTAGTGGTTGTTTTAAGATTTATAATTTTATCCTTAATTTTAAGCTGTATCTTCAAGTGACATTATACCACTTCACGTATAGTATAAGAGCGTTACAGTAGTATACTTTCATTTCTTCTGTCCTGACCTTTGTGCTATGGTTGTCATACATTTTATTTTTATATATGTTACAAATCCCATTCTATATTGTTATCAGTAAAACATCAGTTATCTTTTAAAGAGATTTAAATAATAAGAAAAATATTTTAGATTTTTATGGCCATTGTACTCATATCTTAAACCAATGTAGCTACCATTTCTTGTGTTCTTCATCCTTTTTTATAGATCCATGTTTTCATCTAGTATCATTGTCTTTCTATGTAAAGAACTTCCTATAATATTATAGTGTGGCTCTGCTGGTGATGAAGTCTTTCATCTTTTTTATGTCTGGAAAAACATGTCACTTTAGTTACTGGAAGTTATTTTTTATTTTATTTTTTTTGTGGTACACGGGCCTCTCACTGTCATGGCCTCTCCCGTTGCAGAGCACAGGCTCCAGACGTGCAGGCTCAGCGGCCATGGCTCACGGGCTTAGCCGCTCTGTGGCACGTGGGATCCTCCTGGAACAGGGCACGAACCCGCGTCCCTGCATCGGCAGGCAGACTCTCAAACTGTGCCACCAGGGAAGCCCACTGGAAGTTATTTTTGCTGGGCATAGAATTATAAATGACAATTCTTTTCTTTCAGTTAAAGTTGTTGCTCCACTGTATTCTCACTTGTATTGGTTCTCTTTTCCCCTGGTTTTGAGCAGTTTGATTATGATGTGCCTTTGTGTAGTTTTCTTCATGTTTCTTTTGCTTGAGGATTTTTGAGCTTCTTGGATATGTGGGTTTATACTTTTAATCAAATTTAGAAAAAATTTCAGCCATTATTTCTTCAAATCTTTTTTTTCTGTCCTCCCTATTTTTTTTCCGAAGACTTCAAGTAAATGTATATTAGGCTACTTGAAGTTGTCTCCTAGCTTACTGAGGCTCTATTTATTATTTTTTAATAATTATCTGTTCTCTCTGCATTTCAATTTGGGTTGTTATTATTGTTTACTAACTTTTCTTTGGCTGTGTCTAATCTGCAATTAACCCATCCAGTATAGTTTTCAGCTCTAGAAGTTCAATTTGGATTTTGTTTTTGGTGTCTTCCAAGTCTCTACTTATTTTTTTTAAACAATATAATAACTGTGTTAACATGTTTGTTGACATCTGTGTCAGTTCTGGGTCAGTTTTGTTTTTTGTTTTTTTGCGGTATATGGGCCTCTCACTCTTGTGGCCTCTCCCGTTGTGGAGCACAGGCTCCGGACGCGCAGGCTCAGTGGCCGTGGCTCACAGGCCTAGCCACTCTGTGGCATGTGGGATCTTCCCAGACCAGGGCACAAACCCGCATTCCCTGCATCGGCAGGCAGACTCTCAACCACTGTGCCACCAGAGAAGCCCCTGGGTCAGTTTTGATTGATTTTTGCATTCACTGTAAGTTTTGACTGAATGGCAGACTTGGTGAATTTTTACCTTGTTGAGTATTATATGTATTTTGGGATTCCTATAAATATTTTTGAGCTTTGTTCTGGGAAACAGGTTACTTGGAAACAATTTCATCATGTTGAGTCTTGCTTTTAAGATTTGTTAGGCTTCTAAGATTAGTCTGGGGTTAATTAATTCCCCACTACAGAGGCAAGGTCTTTCTGTATACTCTGCTGTAGGGGTCAGCAAAACTATTGGTAAATCTGACTCTCTGGCTGTATTTGTAAAGTTTTATTGGCACACAGCGATATACACTCACATATTTCTATGGCCGCTTTTATACTACCACAGCAGAGTTGAGTAGTTGCAACAGAGATCATATGGCCCTCAAAACCTTAAATGTTTACTGTCTGCCCCTTTTTAGAAACAATTTGCCAATCCCTGCTTTATCCAGTGGCTCATGATACATGAGGTTTTCCAGCTTGGCTGTTGTAATTAGACACTATTTCTGGCCCTGCTTGAGCACTGGGCACTCTAATACTTTCAAGTGGTTCTTGTCCCAGTCGTTTCTCAAATGAATGTGCTGATCAGTATTCAGCTGAATACTTGAGCAAGTCCCTGTAACAGTCTCTGGAATTCTATCTCTGTGAAGCTCTCTTCTCTTCAGTACTCAGTCCCATGAACCTTGGTCTCCCTAGATTCTCAACCCTCTGTCTTCCACAGCTCAGAGAGTCTGCCAGGTTCTGCCTGGATTACCCATTCTTGCAGTGTGACTTGGAAGCTCTCTTAAGGTAGTGAGTTGGGGCAGTGATTGCTCTCACTTTGCTTTGTTCCTCTTCGCTCAAGACATTGGTCTTTTGTTACCTGGTGTTGATTGTCTAGCAGACAATTGTTTTATGTATTTTGTCTGGTTTTCAGTTGTTTTTTATAAAGATTTTTAGTAAGCAAGATTTAAGTAAGCATGTAACTTTTTTCTGGAATTTTTTGAGATATAATTGACATACAACTATAGTTAATATTACTGTATTGTATATTTTGTAACTTATTGACATCATAAGTAATTGTACCTTAGATTGTCATTTTTCTGAATTAACCAAGTTAGAAACAGTTACCTGGGTCCATACCGCTAGGAAGTTAGTAGCTTTGGAGGGAAAAGCTGGGATTAGGGCAGTCTCAAAATCTTGTAGTCATACCAGAGTTCTCAGGTAAATTCATGACCTAAACAGAAGGATTTTTGAGGGCTTTGGTGCCCCACACAGGAATTTTTTTGTAAGGTAAAGTGTGTGAACCTATGAGTTACACCCTCTTATAAGTTTTCCTTGATCTTAAAAAAGTCTAAATCTTTTTTAGACTTTAGAGAATACCCCAGACTAGTCTTGAGGAATAGCCTTAAAAGCTCTCCCAGGAGAATATAGAAGCATCAGAAAACACAACAGGCTAAAATCATTTGTTTCCCATTGAAAAAAATAGAAATGGCTTTCAATATTTTTAAGATGCTGTGTTTAACATTGAAAATGTAAGAATGCTATGACTCTTCTCCAGCTGTTAATAAGTTTCTTGGGGGTAAAACAAAGTTACTAGATTTTTACTTTTTATTAGTTATACTTAGTTATGAACTGTATATTGTCATATATACCAACAAATGTGTATCAGCATATGTACATAACCAAAAAGGAAAATTGTATTATTTCACAGTTATAGGAAGCAGTGTAAACTGATAGGAAACCCCTGGACCTGGTATTCAGTTGACTAGGTTGTTATCTTGGGTTCTGCCCCATTAGTCCTCAAGTTCCTCATCTATAGAATGGGAAGGCAGGTTAATGGAATTGAACAGGATATTCCCAAAGCGCTTTACAATTCTAAAAAAATTCTGAGTTTTTATTATTTTAATGAGTAGAACTATGGGTCAAATACTCGTTAACAAGTTTACTGCTTGTTATGCATGGGAAGTCTGTTTTTCTCCCACGTGGTAATTAAAGCTTTCTACCCTTGAAGTCATGGGTGCTCTGAATTGGTAAAGAAGACTAGAATTTACTATGTGGTTATAAAAGTCCCTTCATTACGGGGTTAAGTAATGGTGAGAAATGTGACCTCTACTGTTCAGTGAAAGATCTTTTTAATATACAGAGGCATTGTTCTTTTTGGTATAATAATGAAAGCATTCATTATATCTAGCTTTTGGTTCTAATCTGTATAGAATCAGTTGTTTGATAATGTAGTATGACCCTGATTGCAATTCAAGGGGGGAAGGAGTGGTTGTAGTTGCTGTTAAGATCCTAATTATAGCATTTCTTTTGCACTTTCAAGATGAACTTCTTTTTATCAATGCTTGTGAAGAAGGAATAAATTGAATTCCTTCAGGATTTACTGTTGGGTAATCACTGATGACATACTTCTTTTTAGATTTTTGTGATTAGCTATCAATATAATTTGATCCAGCTGCTTTCTCTTTGTGGTCATATTATTGTTAGAACTGAAAATGTCTTTTGTGCTTCAGTTAATCATCCAGTTACTTGCTTCTTGAAGGCCATGATTACCTAAGTTTAGAATTACTTGTTAGATTTTAAGATTTTATTTAGTCTTTAAAAATGAAAATTTTTATATTTGTGAGCATATTTTAACATTTAATTCATAAAGGGAATATAGTCATTCTACTGTAACTACCTGTAGACAATAGGACAATTTCTATATTATCGTTGATCATTTTAAGCTTGATTATCAGAATTTTGAAATTATATTCTTCCTTAGCCTTGTTTACATACAAATCTTTTCACTGTAGTACGAGGAGAAATGAGGGTCCCTGAAGAAGCTCTAAAGGTAAAAAGTTTTTACTTATTTCTTTTGTAAATCTACCATTTACTAGGGTTGATTTCACTCACGTATATTTTACTTCCATTTTAAAATGTTTTATAGCATGAGAAGTTTACCATTCAGCTTCAGTTGTCCCAAAAGTCTTCAGAATCGGAATTATTGAAATCTGCATGTGCCAAAAGCATAGATTCAAAGGTAGCAGATACTGCAGCAGAAGTGCCGCACAAAGCTACAGAAGCATTAAAATCTGAGGAAAAAGCCATAGGTAAGTTAACCTCTTTCAAAATATCATATTTATACTCGATTATGAAGAAATTGCATGCTTTGTTCTCAAAAGCTTGGCCATATCCTTATAAAAATAATTAATGATAATAATGACAATTTCAGAGTGGGTTTTAATGCAGCCAGTGCTTCATTAGAAAGCATTATAAAACATATAATTATATGGCAGTTGTATGTAGGTGTGTTTAATATGTTTAAATATTTGAGGAAAATACATATAATTTGCCTTATAGTATTTTTATTATTTCATGTTTGCTTTTTTTTCTGGATTGTAACTGAAATGAATGAAAAGGAAATGTCCAATAATGCCTACATCATCATAATTATCATATTTATAGTATTCCAGGAACTGTAAAAAATATTTTATATAGATAATCCCATTCATACAAAAGCAATTTTTAAAACCGCTAGACATTACCAGATTGCTCAAATATAAATCTGTTAGTCCAGTTAACAACTAGTTTAAATTTAATTACTGTGCAATGCCCTTAGGTTTAAAAAAAAAGTAAGAAATGGTCGCTTATACCAAAATTTAGTTTTGTCCTTCATATTTAGATTTATGAGCCATTTCTATATACCAAAGAACTAATTACACCTTGACAAAAAGCTATTGGGCTATAGCAGTTTACATTACTTAGATAATAGCCAGTGCAGAATTTCATTTATTTCATCATGTTCAATATTGAATGAGATTCACAAATACTAAGTTATTCAACTTAGAGTACTTTTCAGGTATCTAGACTATACAGTTGACCCTTGAACAACACTGCTTTGAACTATGCAGGTCCACTTATATGCAGATTTTTTTTCAGTAGTAAACACTACAATACTACAGGATCCACTTTAGTTGAATCTACGAATGTGGAACTGCATATATGGGGGGACTGTGGATTTGGAAGGCTGACTATAAGTTATACTCGAATTTTCAACTGCAGGGAGGGTTGAGGCTCCTAACCCCATGTTGTTCAGGGGTCAGCTGTACTTTTTCATTTAATAAATCAACTGGGCAATTCTAGCATTCTGCAAAAGCATTTTTTTTTCTGTTTCATATGCTTTAGATAGATTTTTCCCACCTCTTTCCAGATACGTCTGCTATGCCCCGTGGTACTCCATTATATGGGCAGCCATCATGGTGGGGGGATGATGAGGTGGATGAACAAAGAGCTTTCAAGTCAAATGGCAAGCCTGAAGAGAAAAATCATGAAACTGGAACATCAGGTAAAAAAATCTCAGACTATGACATTAAGTAGGTATTTTAGGAAAAACTTATCATCAAAGCAAAAATCTGTCTACCCTTAAAAAAGATGTCTCCTATTCTTTAATATGTTAAGAATAGTTGATGAATGTTTTAATGACATTGTCATTTTAAATTAAATTTATTTATTATGAATGATTCTCTCATAAAGTATTCTAATATCTTTGTAAATCACTTTTATTTAAAAATATTTTTCCTTATTTAGCTTATTTATGAGGGTGTTAAAACTTGATATATAGTTAAGTAATATAATTGGGCATTTTAAGTATTTTAAAATAATTTTTAAAATGTTTTAATTAGACGAAAATAGTAAATACAAACTTGTGTGTTTTCATTAGATTCACATATAATCATATTTTTAAATGAAAATTTTTTATTATGTTCAAAATGTTGTATGAAGTTTAAAACTTCTTTAAAATCTCAGCGTGCCCAATTTGTTGGGGTATGGTAGCAACAAGATTAGCTGTTCGGCAGCCAGAATGAAGAAATAATTCTGGATCACATTCTCAGATTAATAGTCAAGGAACATAATCTTTTGTTGCTGGAGAAGTTTAGTAATGAACTAAGTGAAAAGCCAGAAAATCAAGATTTCCAGGAAATAAATGGAGCTATCAGTTGTCTGTCACATAAGGACTTGACAAGGACATCAACACTGAAGGATGAACAGCCAGTTTCCGTGATAATAGCAGATAAGGATTAGAACTGGAGGAATTAAATACAGGCACCAGGGAGCAGTATGGAAAGCCACCTTTGACTCTGAGTCAAGGATAGATTTCATCAGAAGTTCTGTCAACTTTCTACCTTTGACCATAATTCTACAAGGTAAATAAGAGATTTTTCTTAGCTGGAGAGTAAGAGCACTGGTTCTTAAATATGCTCTAATTTTACCAGGGTACAAGTCTTAGAAAGCTGGCCTTATCAACTTGATCTTAAAGTGCCCCAAACTGAAAGTTGTGAACTTTGCAAATAAATTCCCATCTCAGTTTCCTTGTTTCTGTGGCCAACACGTTTTTTTCTTCATGTTCAAGCTCAGAAACTTAGTATTATTTAGCATACCCTCAAATGCAAATATTAGAAATGCCACCTGAGACTAAACAGGAAGGAAATCTACCGGCTTAAATAAATAACTGAACCTTTTCAGGATTGGTTAATGCAGCATCTCAGTGGTGTCATCAGCTAGCTCTTTTCTCTGGGACTCTCTGCCCTTCTATTCACAGTGGCTGCATACTGAGGGAGTTTCCCCTCGTACTCATAGGCGGCTTGCCAGTAGCAGTTGGAGTGCATGCTACTTTGATCACATCCAGTGGGAAATTGCAAAGGTCGCTTCTAGAAGAACCCCTGGAAACTTTCCCCAAAGTTTTCAACACATTTGTCCTCTCATTGGCCTCTCGTGGGTTCAGGAGTAGGTCACCTGCTTATTTCTGAACCAATCCCTGGCAAGGGTTATGAGATTATCCTTAAGCCAATCGTACCCATCCTGAAGCTGAATATGGGGTTAGTTTTCCCCTAAGGCACATGAGCTGTATCAGGGAAGAGTTAGAGATACCTGGGAATGTTGGAGTTCTTTTAGGAGGGAGGAATGGGAAATGGATTTTGGAAGGCAGTCAAGAATGTCTACTTTATATGAAATCTTTGTGTCTTCCCTTCCTTTCACCTCATCTATTATATTGCCTACTTCTGTTGCCCTTTTTTTCCATTGAATCATAATTGAACTATTTCCAGTTTCAACCCTTCTGCAGTTCATTTTGTATAATAAATCTAAGCTGCCATTTTTTTCCTTTCTTTAAGAAACTACAGTAGCTTCCTTTTGCTTGCCAAATAGATATTATGTCAAAGCTCTCTCTAATTTTGTCCCACTTTCTTAGCCTTGTATCCCACTACCAGTTGTTCAGTGCTCCCTCCCAGTGCATTTCCACATAAATTAGACTAATTCCTGCCTGCTCTTCCCCCACAGACATGTGTACACATAAATCAGGTAATATAAAATTCTAAAGGGTATGTCTGTTTATATGTATTGCTAATATGTAACACTTTCCTTCAGTATTCTGTGTGTATGCCTTCTCATCTAAACTATAAATTCATTCAGGGATCACATATTATATTATCATTGTGTACTAGAGCCACCTAGGAGAAAGAGAGAGAGAGAGAGAGAGAAGGGGAGGGGGAGAGAGAGGGGAAGGAAGGGAGAGAGAGGGGAGAGTGAGAAAAAAAATGTACTAATAATTGGTGGTTAACTTAGAAGAAAACACAGCAGAATTTAACTGTTGCCAAATTCTGAAAATAATTGTGATACCGAGTTTATCTAGCCATTAAAGATCCTTCCACCCTCACACACAAAACAACTCTTGAAATCTGAAATACATATCTTCTAGAATACAATCAATGTAATTACAATAAATGTAAATACAGTAAATGTAATATTTGTCCTGGAGACAGAACCATGACTTATTAACAACAGCTAACACTTCAGTGGTGCTTGCTTTATCAAGACACTTCTTAGTGCCCTGCATATGTTTAATCATTTAATCCTCTCACAGCGATACCTAAAAGTAATTACTGTTATCATCCCCATTTTATAAATAAGGAAACGGCGGCAAGGTGATGTGAATTTATTCACAAGGTCACCCTGCTAGCAAATAGTGTAGCTGGGATTTGAACCCAGGTAGCCTGACTCTCGAGTCCATGCTCTTAACCACAGTTAACATTTCAGCAGTCATTATACACACACATACACACACACACACACACACACACACACACACACACACACACAGTCACTCCAAAAGAATATACTTCGTAGAGTATAAAGATTAAAACAAGCACTCCAAAAACAAATTGACATAAAAAATTGATCTCTCATACCTAAATGTAATGAAATGAATTTCAAACTGTGAAGCATCCAGTAGTAATTTCATCCATGTGAATGAAACTAAATTCTTAAATGATTACCAGCTTATGTGGCGTGTCTCATTGAGTATCCTTTCTGCTAGATGACAAAAGCTGTCTCATAATCTTGGGATTATTTTTGAGTTAGAAGGAATTAAGTGATGTACGTCTTTTGTTAAGTAGCTTGAAGCACTCTGTCAGATTCAGCTGATTAAAAGCCTTAATGAGAGTCTCATTTGCTTTCTTATATTAGTACGAGGATGTTATTGTTTCAGATTTATCATTTGTAGTTTTTTAAAATATAGGGTGAGAGAAACAGTTTACTAATCTGAAATAATTTATGATGCCAGCAGGTATTGTAGAATCAAATTTGAAAATGTATATTGAATGCTATTTCACTTGGTCATTTTGAAATTAAGGGTTTTTTTTAGTGTTTCAGATTATGAAATATAAATGATTAGTTTTATTTGTGCTCTGAGCATGCTTTTTTGGTAAAAGCAAAAAGTGATTTGCTTCTTGGTTACCAATTTTTGGAATGTAAAATCTTAGTATTTATTTTGAAAGGTGAACATTCCAAAAAGGATAATAGAGAATCTACTACCTAGTAACTTTTTATGTCCCTTTCTGTGGGTCCATGTGTATCCAGAATCTCCTACCAGTTTACCTTAAAGCCCAAAGAACCCTAGAAGCAAATATTAGAGCAATCAAGTTCTCCTGAAATTGTGTGAATATTTGAGTCCTATTAAAGGAGAATTTGTCCTCCTTTTAGTTCAGGTATGCTCTTCTACCTTCTATCTTGGTTTAAACGGTTTAAACATTTTTTAGGTTACAACTGAAGGCCTTTAAGTGTTGCATACAGTTTGAAAAGGTGTGTGCAACTGTGAAGAGTAGATTTTTGGCTCTTTTACACTGATTTTTAATCTAATTAAACTAAATTTGAAAACTTTTGAGTTGTAGCTCCTTTTTGGTAAAAGGAGTTTCCCAGTCTTTGTAATTTGAAGTACTTGAATATACTAGGATGGATATCTTAAGCAGAATTTGCCTTCATAATTATAGTTTTTATCATCTCGAAACAGCTTAATATTTCATTTAATTTATTACAGAAGAATGAAGGGAACATATTTTCTGAATTATGTATGTTTTAAGGTTCCCTGGAAGGTCACACAATCATAAAATACCTTAAGAATTTAAGGATATTGCTCTTCTGATTTAGATAAACATAATTAATTCTAGCATAATCAGTTATTAAATACTTTTAAATATTTAGCAGTTGAGATTAATAATAAAATATTGGTATAAATATTAGTATTTTAGTATATAATTTAGTTTACTTTAGTATAAACAAAATAGGTTTTGAATAGAAATGCATGTTAAATTCATAAATTTCAGAATATGTTTCGTCAGTGTACTGAGAAAGGAAAGCTGTTTTATTTTTCTATATTAATTTAGAAGACCCCTAATAATTTTTCTAGTGGGCGTACAATTCCCATATATACTAGGCCCACACTTGATCTGGTTTTATCATCTTCAGAGAAATGAATTCCTCTACATAATGAATTTTCCAGATGACTGAACTTTACTTTTACAACTGAAATTTTTTTTTAAGTTTAACCATTTCCTATATTTCTATTAAATGAATTACCCATGTCATTGCCTTCTTAAACACAGAAGGCTGAATATAATTTAAATGTTTGCTTTATGACTCAGAAGCATCATTATGAACATCAGTGATTGAACTATAATACATTACAGTGATGCCTTTGGGAGACTTGAAGTATGTAAGACTGTTTGCTCCATATACTGAATGAATGGTTCTGAACTACTGTGTTTTTGACACATGTCTGCTCTTGATTGTTTTTTGTCTTATCTCGACCACTTGACTCTTCTTAGTGCAATATGTCTGACCTTAATCCTTGCATTTACATCCCCTCCAGATTTGCCACATATAATCTGAGTAAATAGTCAAAAAAGTTCTCAGTGAAGGACTTTCCTGGTAGTAAAGATCACAAATATGAGGATATAGGTGTTGTCATATCTGTCTTGGGTTTTTTATTTTAGAGTTAGATTTTTGGTTTTAGTTTCTTGTTTCCCTAATTAGCTATGTTGAAGAGTTGGGGGAGGAAAAGTAAGAGAAACATTTATTTTTGTGCCTACTTTGTGCCAGACTTTTTCTGGATAACTTATCTCACTGAATCTTCACAACAATCTTATGGGTAGATATTATTTTCTCATTTAACAATGAGGAAAATGAGAATTAAGGACTGATAGAGACAGGACTTACCTGATTTCAAATCTTCTCCCTACTTTCCACTAATCATATCATATATGCTGCCTTTCCACTCTGTTGTGCTGCTTGACATTGTTAGATAAGCGATTTCTGGTTAAATTAGGTGTTAACTTGTATAAGTCTCAGGGTTTCTAGTCCTTGGAGTCAAGGCAGTTTTGAAGTAGGACTAACTTAGGAAATAACAATCGTAAACATAGTTATGTGCAGTTGTTGATCTCTGCTTTTTTAATGTGTTATAATGTGAAAGCATATTAAAAGTATGTCAGTATTAACTGTGAAGTTTTTTTCACAAGGGAAGAAAATTGGGAACATACTCATTTGAATTGTGAATAACAAGTAAATGATAAATGCTATACCCCTGGGCCAGCTTTTTGTAGTTATTGCTTCGTAGTTCAGCCACATCATTTTATTTGGGTATTCAGGTAGTGGTAGTAGGAAACAACTAACCCTTGTCCTCAGGATTACTCTGTTACCTGTAAGGATGTGGAGAGCAAAATGAATGAATGAATGAATGAATGACGATAGATAGGATAGGTTTGCTTATTTATTTATTTAACATCTTTATTGGAGTATAATTGCTTTACATTGTGTTAGTTTCTGCTGTATGACAAAGTGAATCAGCTATATGTATACTTATATCCCCATATCCCCTCCCTCTTACGTGTCCCTCCCACCCCTCTAGGTGGTCACAGACCACCGAGCTGATCTCCCTGTGCTATGTGGCTGCATCCCACTAGCTGTCTGTTTTACATTTGGTAGTGTATATATGTCCATGCCACTCTCTCACTTCGTCCTAGCTTATCGTTCCTTCTCCCCGTGTCCTCAAGTCCATTCTCTATGTCTGCATCTTTATTCCTGTTCTTCCCCTAGGTTCTTCAGAACTTTTTTTTTCTTTAGATTCCATATATACATGTTAGCATATGGTATTTGTTTTTCTCTTTCTGACTTACTTCACTCTGTATGACAGAATCTAGGTCCATCCACCTCACTATAAATAACTCAGTTTTGTTTCTTTGTATGGCTGAGTAATATTCCATTCTGTATATGTGCCACATCTTCTTCATTCATCTGTAGATGGACACTTAGGTTGCTCCCATGTCCTGGCTATTGTAAATAGTGCTGCAGTGACCATTGTGGTACATGACTTTTTATGATTTATGCTTTTCTCACAGTATATGCCCAGTAGTGGAATTGCTGGGACATATGGTACTTCCATTTTTAGTATTTGAAGGAACCTCCATACTGTTCTCCATAGTGGCTGTATCAATTTACATTCCCACCAACAGTGTAAGAGGGTTCCCTTTCCTCCACACCCTTTCCAGCATTTATTGTTTGTAGATTTTTTGATGATGCCCATTTGGAATGGTGTGAGGTGATACCGCATTGTGGTTTTGATTTGCATTTCTCTAATGACTAGTGATGCTGAGCATCCTTTCATGTGTTTGTTGGCAATCTGTATGTCTTCTTTGGAGAAATGCCTATTTAGGTCTTCTGCCCTTTTTTGGATTGGGTTCTTTGTTTTTTTGATATCGAGCTGTGTGAGCTGCTTGTATATTTTGTAGATAATGCTTTGTCAGTTGCTTCATTTGCAAATTTTTTCTCCCATTCTAAGGGTTGTCTTTTTTTTTTTTTTTTTTGGGGTACCCAGGCCTCTCCCCATGGGGGCCTCTCCCGCCGCGGAGCAAAGGCTCCGGACACGCAGGCCCAGCGGGCATGGCCCACAGGCCCAGCCGCTCCACAGCATGTGGGATCCTCCCGGACCGGGGCACAAACCCGTGTCCCCTGCATCGGCAGGCGGGCTCCCAACCACTGCGCCACCAGGGAAGCCCCTAAGGGTTGTCTTTACGTCTTGTTTACGGTTGCCTTTGCAGTGCAAAAGCTTTTAAGTTTTGTTAGGTCCCATTTGTGTGTTTTTGTTTTTATTTCCATTTCTCTAGGAGGTGGGTCATAAAGGATCTTGCTGTGATTTATGTCATAGAGTGTTCTATGTTTTCCTCTAAGAGTTTGATAGTGTCTGGCCTTACATTTAGGTCTTTAATGCATTTTGAGTTTATTTTTGTGTATGGTGTTAGGGAGTGTTCTAATTTCATTCTTTCACATGTAGCTGTCTAATTTTCCCAGCACCACTTATTGAAGAGGCTGTCTTTTCTCCATTGTATATTCTTGCCTTTATGAAGGATACGGTAACCATATGTGCGTGGGTTTATCTCTGGGCTTTCTATACTGTTCCATTGATCTATATTTCTGTTTTTGTGCCAGTACCATACTGTCTTGATGACTGTAGCTTTGTAGTATAGTCTGAATTCAGGGAGCCTGATTCCTCCAGCTCTGTTTTTCTTTCTCAAGATTGCTTTGGCTCTTCGGGGTCTTTTGTGTTTCCACACAACTTGTGAAATTTTTTATTCTAGTTCTGTGAAAAATGCCATTGCCAGTTTGATAGGGCTGGCATTGCATCTGTAGATTACTTTGGGTAGTAGAGTCATTTTCACAATTTTGACTTCTCCAGTCCAAGAACATGGTATATCTCTCCATCTCTTTGTGTCGTCTTTAATTTCTTTCATCAGTGTCTTATAGTTTTCTGCATACAGGTCTTTTGTTTCCTTAAGTAGGTTTATTCCTAGCTATTTTATTCTTTTTGTTGCAATGGTAAATGGGAGTGTTTCCTTAATTTCTCTTTCAGATTTTTCATCATTAGTGTATAGGAATGAAAGCGATTTCTGTGCATTAATGTTATATCCTGCTACTTTACCAAATTCATTGATAAGCTCTAGTAGTTTTCTAGTAGCATCTTTAGGATTCTCAGTGTATAGTATCATGTCATCTGCAAACTGACAGTTTTACTTCCTCTTTTCCAATTTGGATTCCTTTTATTTCTTTTTCTTCTCTAATTGCTGTGGCTAAAACTTCCATAACTATGTTGAGTAATAGTGGTGAGAGTGGGCAACCTTGTCTTGTTCCTGATCTTAGAGGAAATGGTTTCAGTTTTTCACCACTGAGAACAATGTTGGCTGTGGGTTTGTCATATATGGACTTTATTATGTTGAGGTAAGTTCCCTCTCTGCCCACTTTCTTCAGAGTTATTATCATAAATGGGTGTTGAATTTTGTCGAAAGCCTTTCCTGCATCTTCTGAGATGATGATATGGTTTTTCTGCTTCAATTTGTTAATATGGTTTATCACATTGATTGATTTGCATATATTGAAGAGTCCTTGCATTCTTGGGATAAACCCCACTTGATCATGGTGTATGATCCTTTTAATGTGCTGTTGGATTCTGTTTGCTAGTATTTTGTTGAGGATTTTTGCATCTATGTTCATTAGTGATATTGGCTTGTCATATTCTTTTTTTGTGACATCTTTGTCTGATTTTGGTATCTGGTGACAGTGCCTTCGTAGAATGAGTTTGGGAGTGTTCCTCCCTCTAGTATATCTTGGAAGAGTTTGAGTAGGACAGGTGTTAGCTCTTCTGTAAATGTTTGATAGAATTCACCTGTGAAGCCATCTGGTCCTGGGCTTTTGTCTGTTGGAAGATTTTTAAGCACAGTTTCAATTTCAGTGTTTGTAATTGGTCTGCTTATATTTTCTGTTTCTTCCTGGTTCAGTCTCGAAAGGTTGTGCTTTTCTAAGAATTTGTCCATTACTTCCAAGTTGTCCATTTTATTGGCATAGAGTTGCTTGTAGTAATCGCTCATGATCCTTTGTATTTCTGGAGTGTCAATTGTTACTTCTTTTTCATTTCTAATTCTGCTGATTTGAGTCTTCTCCCTTTTTGTCTTGATGAGTCTGGCTAATGGTTTATCTATTTTGTTTATCTTCTCAAAGAACCAGCTTTTAGTTTTATTGATCTTTGCTATTGTTTCCTTCATTTCTTTTCCATTTATTTCTGATCTGATATTTATGATTTCTTTCCTTCTGCTGACTTTGGGGGTTTTTTGTTCTTCTCTCTCTGATTGCTTTAGTTGTATGGTTAGGTTGTTTATTTGAGATGTTTCTTGTTTCGTAAGGTAGGATTGTATTGCTATAAACTTCCTTCTTAGGACTGCCTTTGCTGCATCCCATAGGTTTTTGGTCATCATGTTTTCATTATCATTTGTTTCTAGGTATTTTGTGATTTCCTCTCTGATTTGTTCCGTGATCTCTTGGTTGTTTAATAGCGTATTGTTTAGCCTCCATGTGTTAGTAGTTTTACAGTTTTTTTCCTGTAATTGATATCTAGTCTCATAGCATTGTGGTCAGAAAAGATACTTGTTATTTCCATTTTCTTAAATTTACCAAGGCTTGATTTGTGACCCAAGATATGATCTATCATGGAGAATGTTCCATGAGCACTTGAGAAGAAAGTGTATTCTGTTGCTTTTGGATGGAATGTCCTATAAATATCAATTAAATCCATCTTGTTTAATGTATCATTTAAAGCTTGTATTTTCTTATTTATTTTCATTTTAGTTGATCTGTCCATTGGTGAAAGTGGAGTGTTACAGTTCCCTACTATGATTGTGTTACTGTCAATTTCCCCTTTTATGGCTCTTAGCAATTGCCTGTGTATTGAGGTGCTCCTATGTTGGGTGCATAAATATTTACAATTGTTATATCTTTTTCTTGGATTGATCCCTTGATCATTATGTAGTGTCCTTCTTTGTCTCTTGTAATAGTCTTTATTTTAAAGTCTATTTTGTCTTATATGAAAATTGCTACTGCAGCTTTCTTTTGATTTCCATTTGCATGGAATATCTTTTTCCATCCCCTCTCTTACAGTCTGTACGTTTCCCTAGGTCTGAAGTGGGTCTCTCGTCGACAGCATATATACGGGTCTTGTTTTTGTAACCATTCATCCAGTTTGTGTCTTTTGGTTGGAGCATTTAATCCATTTATATTTAAGGTAATTGTTGATGTGTGTGTTCCTATTCCCATTTTCTTAATTGTTTTTGCTTTGTTATTGTAGGTCTTTTCCTTCTCTTGTGTTTCCTGCATAGAGAAATTCCTTTAACATTTGTTGTAAAGCTGGTTTGGTGGTGCTGAATTCTCTTAGCTTTTGCTTGTCTGTAAAGGTTTTAATTTCTCTGTCGAATCTGAATGAAATCCTTGCTAGGTAGAGTAATCTTGGTCGTAGGTTTTTCCCTTTCATCACTTTAAATATGTCCTGCTACTCCCTTCTGGCTTGCAGAGATTCTGCTGAAACATCAGCTGTTAACCTTATGGGGATTCCCTTGTATGTTATTTGTTGTTTTTCCCTTGCTGCTTTCAGTATTTTTTCTATGTATTTAATCTTTGATAGTTTGATTAATATGTGTCTTGGCACGTTTCTCCTTGGATTTCTCCTGTATGGGAGTCTCTGAGCTTCCTGGATTTGATTGACTATTTCCACTCCCATATTACGGAAGTTTCCAGCTATAATCTCTTCAAATGTTTTCTCAGTTCCTTTCTTTTTCTCTTCTTCTTCTGGGACCCCTATAATTCGAATGTTGGTGTGTTTAATGTTGTCCCAGAGGTCTCTGAGACTGTCCTCAATTCTTTTCATTCTTTTTCTTTATTCTGCTCTGCGGTAGTTATTTCCACTATTTTGTCTTCCAGGTCACTTATGCGTTCATCTGCCTCAGTTATTCTGCTACTGATTCCTTCTAGAGAATTTTTAATTTCATTTATTGTGCTGTTCATCATTGTTTGTTTGCTCTTTAGTTCTTATTAAATGTATCCTGTATTTTCTCCATTCGATTTCCAAGATTTTGGATCATCTTTACTATCATTACTCTGAATTCTTTTTCCGGTAGATTGCCTGTTTCCTCTTCATTTGTTTGGTCTGATGGTTTTTTACCTTGCTCCTTCATCTGCTACATATTTCTCTGTTTTCCCAGTGTGCTTAACTTACTGTGTTTGGGGTCTCCTTTTCGCAGGCTGCAGGTTCGTAGTTCCCATTGTTTTTGGTGTCTGCCCCCAGTGGGTATGGTTGGTTCAGTGGGTTGTGTAGGCTTCCTGGTACAGGGGACTGGTGCCTGTGTTCTGGTGGATGAGGCTGGTTCTTGTCTTTCTAGTGGGCAGGACTGCGTCCAGTGGTGTGTTTTGTGGTGCCTGTGACTTTATTATGATTTTAGGCAGCCTCTCTGCTAATGGGTGGGGATGTGTTCCTGTCTTGCTAGTTGTTTGGCATAGGGTTCCAGCACTGGTGCTTGCTGGTCATTGAACGGAGCTGAGTCTTAGCATTGAGATGGAAATCTCTGGGAGAGCTCTCACCGATTGATATTATGTGGGGCCAGGACGTCTCTGGTGGTCTGATGTCCTGAACTCGGCTCTCCCACCTCAGAGGCTCAGGTCTGACACCTGGCTGGAGCACCAAGACCCTGTCAGCCACAGGGCCCTCCAAGAAGGATAGAACGGAAGCTGAGAAGTCAGCAGAAGGCAGGTCTAACAGGTTTGATTCTGAATAAAATACAGCTGAAAAGTGAATATTAGGAGATTATTTGTAAAGTAGATTCTCCTAACGGTACTGAAAATTGCAAGAAATCACTTACCAAAGTTGAGCAAGCATCAGAGCCAGTAGGATAGGTTTGTAAACCAGTTGTACTGTGTGAAATTGATCAAGTACAGTACATGATACATAGTAAATAAATCAATGTTGAAAAAATAAAAACATTAATGAGTTTATTAATATATGTAAAGTAGTTAATGCACATTACTCTCATGGAAATTTTAAGTGACAGGCCTTCAGAGTAAGCACTCAAGTGGACACTTTAAGGAAAAGATAAATGAACTCTGTAATAAAGAAATTTTTAAAACGTGACTTAGGTTATTAAGAATCCTGTATATGCTCTTCCTCCAGAAAGTGTGTAGAATTATTGCTTTGATATTGTAGAGTGTTTTTGATACACTTTTTTCATTTTCAGTAGTGAGAAGAAGTAGATTTTGAAAAGGATAATTTTTATGTTGAAAATTATTTTTGTTATATATTCTATTTACTGTCTGTGTAATTTGCTTTCACTTTTTTTTTTTTTTTTTTGGAATTGGAACTTGATGTCTTCTAATAACCTATGCCACACATTTGACTACAGAGTTGTTGCTGTCCTATTCTTCTATAACCTAAAAGCAAACAGCTTTATGACTGTTTCATATTTACCATATTGCTAAGAAACTGATTATAGCACCTGAAGAATCCCATCCGTATTTGATATTTGAAAAAATGTGTCAAGACCAGTACTTCACTTAATTAGAAAATGATTAGAAACAACCTCGTCCCCCCGCCCCCCCGCTTTTGCCTTTCCTTCCTAATAAATTATCTGCAAATGGTGTTTCTGTCAATCTGTTTTTAAAAGGAATGCTTTTTTGAGCTTTAGGGAAGTATTTTTCATTTGAATTCACTCTTTACCATCTTTTTTTTTTTTTTTTACATCTTTATTGGAGTATAATTGCTTTACAATGGTGTGTTAGTTTCTGCTTTATAACAAAGTGAATCAGTTATACATATACATACGTTCCCATATCTCTTCACTCCCACGTCTCCCTCCCTCCCACCCTCCCTATCCCACCCCTCTAGGTGGTCACAAAGCACCGAGCTGATCTCCTTGTGCCACGCAGCTGCTTCCCACTAGCTATCTACCCCACGCCTGGTAGTGTATATATGTCCATGCCTCTCCATCACTCTGTCACAGCTCACCCTTCCCCCTCCCCATATCCCCAAGTCCATTTTCTAGTAGGTCTGTGTCTTTATTCCTGTCTTACCCCTAGGTTCTTCATGACATTTTTTTTTTCCTTAAATTCCATATATATGTGTTACCATCTTGATAATAGTTCTTTTGTTTCCTGAAAAACAGGGCAGTTTAATCTTTAAATTCTTTTTGCATTCGCAGTATCTGATAACAGATTTAAAGCATTTCAGTTATCATTTTCATTTATGTGCCTTCACATATTTTATATATAAATGCATTTGTTTTTATACCTTCATATTTGTCCCTGAGGCAACAGAGGAATAGTGTTCCAGAATTGCTTACTTATGCCAGCTCTTGTTGATCTGAGATTTATAATTCAGCTTTCCTCCACGGATTTTGACATTTGGATGTATTCTGCTGTATAGAAATGTACCTGAATTTCCTTTTGGAATTAATTGGCTGGCAACTGAATTGTCTATTTTTAACTTACTGGTTTTCATACTGCTGCTTGGATTGCAATGCCACAAGCAAACCACATGTTTTATCTTTACTCATTCTTTTATTCTTTATAAAATGTATCTATTTTCTTATAAGGATCACACATTGGTAATATTATTTTTGTCCTTCTAAAAGTAATGTCTCTGAATGTGATGGTGAAGAATGGTAAGTGGAATCATTATGTCCAGAACATTGCTTACATATTGACGTCATGTTTCTTTCTTCATTTGAGCACCTTTTCTCCTTTGGAAATTTACTTGTTTTCGTAAATATTTCAGATATTTCATCCTCCTTACTTGATAAGGAAATTTATATTTTTTTCTATCTCTATATGTACATTGAACATACATATCCAGCTCCATTTGATTTCAGTTCTTTTGTACTTTGATGATTTCTGGATCCAAGTTGGAAAAAATATGGACCTAGCCATGCAAGGTTCATCTCTTAACTGCTTTGCTATCCTTTGCCGCTGTGCTGCTTATCTTGCATCTCCTATTGGTAACTGAATGCTATGTTTATAATAAGAATTATTTCTCTTCTGTGACATTTGCCACTCTTTTTCATCCAGACTATGATCTGCCTTCTGATTTCCATGGAATAATACAAGTGGCCATTACTGTGCTCCTTCAAGTGCTAGAAGCTTCCAAATATTTTGAATTTTCTCTTATTTTTCTTATTAGGGTGCAGCATAGATGCCAAGCAAGTTGAGGAACAATCTGCAGCTGCAAATGAAGAAGTACTTTTTCCTTTCTGTAGGGAACCAAGTTATTTTGAAATCCCTACAAAAGAATTTCAGCAACCATCACAAATAACAGAGAGCACTATTCATGAAATCCCAACAAAAGACACACCAAGTTCTCATACAACAGGTGCAGGGCATGCTTCATTTACCATTGAATTTGATGACAGTACCCCAGGGAAAGTAACTATTAGAGATCATGTGACAAAATTTACTTCTGATCAGCGCCACAAATCAAAGAAGTCTTCTCCTGGAACTCAAGACCTGCCAGGGATTCAAACTGGAATGATGGCACCAGAAAACAAAGTAGCTGACTGGCTAGCACAGAACAACCCTCCTCAGATGGTATGGGAAAGATCAGAAGAGGATTCCAAAAGTATTAAAAGTGATGTTCCAGTTTACTTAAAAAGGTTGAAAGGTAAAGTGAATTGATCATTTTAGAACTTGCTATTTTATGGTAAAGTTCAGTCTTCACAGTTACCAACCTACTATTAGATAAATAATTATATGGTATAAAGCTTCTGCATTTTTAAGGTTTATATTTGATTTTAAAGCTCAAAAGCCAGCCAAACTGCCCACATCCAACTTACTCATTCAAAACAGTCTGCCATGGGCTTCCCTGGTGGCGCAGTGCTTGAGAGTCCGCCTGCCGATGCAGGAGACGCGGGTTCGTGCCCCGTTTCGGGAAGATCCCACATGCCGCGGAGCGGCTGGGCCCGGGAGCCATGGCCACTGAGCCTGCGCGTCCGGAGCCTGTGCTCCGCAAATGGGAGAGGCCACGACAGTGAGAGGCCCGCATAACGCAAGAAAAAAAAAAAAAAAAAAAAAAAAAAACAGTCTGCCTTCATTTTCTTGCCAAAACCAGATTGGTTTTGTAAATTGTATGTATGCCATTAAATATGTTTCTTTTTCTTATGGAAATAAAAGATTCATTCATTTCACCAGCGGAATTCCCTAGAAGGCAGTTCTCATTATTTTCTTGACTTCAGGAAAAGATATATTCAATTCTGTTCTTCTCTATTATGTGCTTCCTGTAAAATAGCCGTATGTAGATTTTGAAAGTTTTAAGCCACTGGATAATGGGCTGACAGTTCTACTTTGGTAATATGGTCACATTGTTGGTAGAGTGTTTCAGACTCTTCTCAGGTTACTCATGTCATGAAACAAAAATTTTTTTGTTTAGAGATATTGGGAATTAATTGAGTTAAGAATTTTTTCACTAGTAAGACTTTTATAAAAATTGTAGTTGAACGTTTATTTGTGAAATAATTATTTATATGTGTTTTATTAGTATAATACTTGACGAAAGTTAGTAAAATCTTGCTTTATACCTGTACATCGAAGTATCAACTGATTTTTTCCATTGATTTTGCTAATTAAATTAATTTAGAATTTTCTCAATACAGTTCTATGTTACTCTATCTTAATTTTATTCAACAAGCTGTCTGTAAGGGAAAAGATTGCATGTTAATCTGACCATTCTGTTACTATACAAAAAGACAAAACAGAATCTTGTTAAGAACAGTTCCAAGTGATTTTTTGTTGTTGTTGTTAAGTAAGAACAGAAATTGCAGTTCTGATCAGATGTGTTATCTTGTATAACACTGAGAAATGCAAAAAGAATAATAATTTTTGAAAAAAGAAAATGGCTAATCTATAGAGAATTTTTAACCTATAACTTAAAGAAAAGATACTGAAAGGACCTGATGCCAAATTAGTGCCAAATTTTTGTATGGTGTTACAAGAACTAAATTCTGTAAAGATGGCATTTTCATATTGTATATGTGTGTGATATGGGTTATCTGGTCTTACTACACATGAAATATGGGAGTTTAGTTATTTACAGCTCTCACAAACTAGATTCCTTTTCAGTGCATCCAGTGCGACATGAAATAGGTTGTACAGTGTCCTGTTTTTAATGAGTTTTGTATTTGAACTAGTATTTGTTCAATTCTGCATTCCATCTGCCTATCCCTGATTCCTAGCTTAATTACCAAGGCACAAATTCCATTAATTAAATTAAACACCATTTTTTTCCTTTCAGGTTGCATTTTCAGTAGTTGCTAGTTTGAAGAAAGATTTTCAGATTTAGTCCTGGAAATATTGGAATACACGTGGTTGACTGGAGTAATTTATAGCTTTCTTCTAAAGAGCTATCATTTAAGCCCTCATTTGTGATTCAGCCCTCATTTGTGATTCAATCTAAAACATGCATAGAATAACTCTTGACTTTCCATTAAATTCATGCTATAATAATATAATAATTGTCATTTGATTATTTCTTCTAGTATACTTATTATTTAGATAATAAGAATTCTAAATCAGTGAAAAGTCAAGTGATTTTCATGAAGTTTCACATTTACTCCCTAATAGAACTATGAAGGGTAACAAAAAAACTTCTGGTAGGAAGCTGATGTTTTCAAAATTCAACTGCAGTATTCTAACTTGACTCTATATGCTTAACAGAGAAGACATATTTTTATCTAGTTATATTTAGCACCATGCCATTTGTCTGGTAGATTTATGTAGGATTTCATAGACTGTGCTTTTCCATGCTAGGCCTTTTAGCATGCTTTATTTAACTCGCTGAAGCCACCAGAGTTTAAATGAGCACACATGCAAAATTGCGAAAATTCTCATAGCTAGAAAGAGGTTTGTAAAGAATTGTACAATAATTGGTGGAAACTACAAATTTGCATTTTTATATTAAAAAGGCAAGGTATGCTATACTTTTGGAAGTTTTGAACGTCACTGAAAGTTAAGTTTCATCACATTTTTTATGGCATTTGCATTCTCTTTTCCTATGTAATGATAAGCACTTCAGTGGGATCACACTTTTTTCTGTCTTTTTCTCTCTAATGCTAAAAATAAATTTTTGATTGCTTAAATAAGGTATAAGGTTTAAAGGCAGGATTAATGTTTAATGTTATAAATACAGACTGTCACAGAGATATAGCATTGCTTATCTGTTAAGGCATTGGTGAACCATTATAAAGTTAAAATTTGGAGAAAGAAAAGTAATCCTATTCAGTTGTTTATAAAGGACTCATTGTTGGTTGATAAAATTTGAATGTAAGCATTGCAATTGAGGGAAGTTTGCAGAGCCTGTTACTGAAAAGAACATATGACTTTTGATTGAAAAGGGGAAGGGGGCAAAACAAGCAGCACTTTTGTATGTGCTTCTAATTTTCTACATGGGATTTTTTCCTTCTCTGTTATGCGGTTTCTTTTTTGTGTCCAGGAAATAAACATGATGATGGTACACAAAGCGACTCAGAAAATGCTGGGGCTCACAGGCGCTGTAGCAAACGTGCAACTCTTGAGGAACACTTAAGACGCCACCATTCAGAACAGAAAAAGCTACAGAAGGCCCAGGCTACTGAAAAGCATCAAGACCAAGCTGTTGTAAGTCAAACTGCTTTTATGATTGCATTCTTTGATGAAGACAATCCCAGAAAAAGAAGGTCATATTCTTTTACTCACAGTACGGGAATCTTGTGTCAGGAAACTACTTATTCAGCACCACATACAAAACTTGAAAAAACAAAATCTCCAACAGCAGATGCCAAAGTGGTTTCTTTGTCTTTACAGACTAGCTCTGCGCACCACAGAGGGGGGCATGGTGTTCCACATGGGAAATTGTTAAAACAGAAATCAGAGGAGCCATCGGTGTCAATTCCCTTCCTACAAACTGCATTATTAAGAAGTTCAGGGAGTCTGGGGCACAGACCAAGCCAGGAGATGGATAAAATGTTAAAAAATCAAGCTACTTCTGCTGCTTCTGAAAAGGATAATGATGATGACCAAAGTGACAAGGGTACTTATACCATTGAGTTAGAGAATCCCAACAGTGAGGAAGTGGAAGCAAGAAAAATGATTGACAAGGTAAATAATTGAAATTTGGGTATGATATTAGTTTTCTCGTGGTGTATTACTATTGGAAATTACTAGAGAGTATAAAATGTTTTCATGTAGTCAGTATCTTGAAACTTTAGGATTTTGTTAGGGAACTGCAAGACTAACAATAAGACCAAAATGCTTTCTGATTTTATTCTGCTTATATTCTGAATTTGCCCGAGTTTCATATGTAAAGTCCTGTACGTATAAGCTGATTGGACCTTTTAAAGTTGTATAACTTTAAGATTGACTTTTCAAATGCTATACTTTGGGCATTCTCACTTTGCTTTTATTTAAAAACTAAAAATCGAAACCAGATTGCTATGACTCTGTTAATATAAACATGAACATTAACTGATAATAAACAAAGGTTTCCTACCTACTAATTTCATTTTGGAAGCAGATGAAAATACATATGTTTTAATCAATTTTGTTCTTTTTCCTTAGTTTCTTCTCTTAATTTCTGTTCAGTGCTGTCTGTGGTGATAGAAAAGTGTATAAAAACAAAATCAGTGTGTTTATGATACTCTGAGTTTAACCAAGTATATACCTAGTCATGATGATTATTTACATTTCAGATTTGTTTTTTGATGTTATTGGTTAATGTGTATAATGATTGTTGTATGGTTTAAAAAGTAGTTTTGCTCCCAGTAATGGAAGGTTGACTTTAAAATCAGCTGTATATTTTATCCCCTGAAAGATAGAAACATAAATTTGGCTAAACATTAATCCCTTGTTCAAGTTCTTGTTACTCAGCACATGAGCAGCATTAGCGTCATTAGGGAGCTTGTTAGAAATACAAAATCTCAGGCCCACTTTAAACATACTGAATCAGAATCTGCTTAAAAGCAGGGTTCATATGCACATTAACATTTGAGATGCACTAGTTCAGATCATGAGTTTACAGAGTGGTCTTTTAGAGAGCAGACGAAGTAAATAACCCTTTGGGATACAGGAAAATTATTAGGACTTAGGTTTACTTTTTTTTGTATATATAAATTTATTTATTTTTGGCTGCATTGGGTCTTCGTTTCTGCGCGCGGGCTTTCTCTAGTTGCGGCGAGCAGGGGCTACTCTTGATTGCGGTGCACAGGCTTCTCGTTGCGGTGGCTTCTCTTGTTGCGGAGCACAGGCTCTAGGCACACGGGCTTCAGTAGTTGTTGCACGCGGGCTCAGTAGTTATGGTTCACGGGCTCTAGAGCATAGGCTCAGTAGTTGTGGCACATAAGCTTAGTTGCTCCACGGCATGTGGGATCTTCCCAGGCTAGGGCTCGAACCCATGTCCCCTGCATTGGCAAGCAGATTCTTAACCACTCTGCCACCAGGGAAGTCCTGGATTTATGTTTACTTTTTTTTTTTAATTAATTAATTTATTTTTGGCTGCGTAGGGTCTTCGTTGCTACCCACGGGCTTTCTCTAGTTGTGGTGAGCAGGGGCTACTCTTTGTTGTGCACGGGCTTCCCATTGCCGTGGCTTCTCTTGTTGCAGAGCACGGGCTCTAGAGCACAGGCTCAGTAGTTGTGGCGCATGGGCTTAGTTGCTCCGCAGCATGTGGGATCTTCCCAGACCAGGGCTCGAACCCATATCCCCTGCATTGACAGGCAGATTCTTAACCACTGCGCCACCAGGGAAGCCCTGTGTTTACTTTTAATTTCATAGTTTTTATTTCTATTTAGGAGTGTGTTCTATAGTGTATGTATGTAATTTCTAATATCCATTTATTGAGGAGCACATGATCAAAATTTTTTACTGTTGGGGTATAGACTTCCAAACTTTTGGAGACCCATTAATTTAGGAAATAGATGTTATGAATGTTGTTAATAAGCGAAATAAAGCAATTAAAAAACAGATAAAGTGATTTTTCTGATTATATTAAAGGAAATCTAAGAACACGGTGGTAGCAATAGCAAATGACTCTTGGTGATCTCGAATTATTTTCATCATTGGGAATCAATAATGACATTTCTTTCAGATTATTTTAAAGTTTATAATTTTTCCTCTGGTTATTGAGAACAAGTATAGTGCTATTTAAAATACTGTCAAATAGAAAATAAAAGGATAGGTTTTGAAAAAAAAAGAATGCTAAGAAGTTTTAAAATTCAGATTAATATGAATTTTATCCTATTATAGCTTTGTTTGGTTTATGTATATTTCATTCATAGTTATTGATGTTTCCTCTATTAAAAGATCTTACAGTGAGGGCTTATATTGTAGTATTTAAGGACGTGAACACTTGCAGGCAGACAGATTTGAGATTAAGTGCAAACCCTACATGTACTAGATATAAGTACATTGAGTAAACTCGAGTAAACTAACCTCTTTCAGCCTGTTTATTTTTTTAATAAACTGGAGGAGATTTCACTAGGTTATGAAAAGAATTCAGTAAAATATATAAAAGTCTTATTACAATGCCTGTCTTATAGTGAAAGGTCTATAAATGTTAGCTGTGTTATTACCCTTACTAGGAGTTTCCACATATGAACCTCTACTCTAGGTATTGATTAATCCTGAAAAGTTCCTCAGCATTGAAAGGGCCAAATCTGAAGCTCAAGTGGAAGGTACAGTGCAAGGGAATAGCCTGGCCAGAATAGCAGAAAGCCAAGAAGAAGTCACTGTTGCAAGATGAGGCTCTTTAAAAGTAAACTGCTGGGTATATAGAGGGACCACAAAACCTGGTGTATACCTGCTGTCTATAATTATCATAAGCACCTTTTTTTCATTTTCAAAAAGAGCCCCAGTTTCAATGACAAATTATATGGTCACACTATGGATAAAGGAAACCAAGATTTTAAAGCAGGATTCATTTAAGGGAATAATGTCAGGATGTGACTAAAATTCAGAGTCATTCTTGGTTTGTATAAACCAGAAAACAAAGCTAAGACCGTAAGTCTAGGGAAAAACAAGAATCACTACATTATCTTGCGAATACCAAAGAAAAAGAGCTGAGATTCTACTAACTGTGGTTAAAGCTAGAGGTCAGATTCAGGCTAACTGAAGTCAGGCTCTGGGGAAACAAATGTCTGAAGAAAATGAGGTAACCTGTGGGCATGAAGAAAACAAAGACCAAAAATAGTCAGAATCAAGGCATAAGAAGGACTTTGGGAGGATGGGAGTAGATTCAAGCGTCATATCAAATTGCTTGGGTAAGCTCTGTCATCCATTTTCTCCCTTTTGAAGTTAGGGTGTGTGGGATGGAAGTTGGGACCATCAGCTGTTGTCCATCTGAATTTAATTGTTGTTTGGTCCTGAAAAAATGTGGCCTCTTTC
>NW_006789458.1:2635941-2658834 GCF_000442215.2 Lipotes vexillifer | reverse complement strand
CTTTCCCTTTTTACTCCCTTATTTGAGAGCTGGTTTATTTCATTAATTTATACTTTTATCAACCTTTATTCAGCATCAACCATGTGCCAGGCTTTGTGTTAGGAGAGAGAGATTGAAATTGAAAAGACAGAGTTCTCCCCCTCAATAAATAAGTATGTGGAGGGGCGGAAATACACAAGTAAAAACATATGAATTAAAAATGGTATGATGAATGCTTTGATAAACAAACTGTTCAAGGAAGGGTACCCAATAGCTTACATGAGGGGATCTCAGGTTAAATATCTTTTCCTCAGAGAAGTCTTTAGCTATCCAATCTAAGGAAACCTCCCCTAGTCACTGTCAAATCAGCTTGTTTCATTTTAATCTTAAGCTTTGTAACCAGTTGATAGTTTCCTATTTATATATTTGTCTCCCCACTCCCCTATAACACACACACACGCGTGCATCTGCACACAAGAATATAAACTTCATGACTGCAGGAACCTAGTGCCTGGTATATAAAATGTCCTCAATAAATATTGAATTTAATTGCCAACTGAGCTCATTTTGAAACGTGGAATTAATCGTTTAACAGGTGTGGTCAAGGAGGGTTTTCCAAAAATATGGAGCAACCTTTTCAAAAGCATAGGAGGGTAGAGGACTTGTTCAGAGGACCACAGTTACTTTTAGAGAGATGAGATTGGACTAGATCTTGAAGGCCCCTACATATTATACTAAGAACTTTAGATTTTTTAATGCTAAAGGCAGTGGTGAATCATTGAAAACTTTTAAATCTGGCAGTGATGTGCAAATCACTGTCGTAAGTGTGAAGAATGGATTGAAAATTGGAAAGGCTGGAAGCAGAGAAGGCAATTAAAAAGCTGCTGACATGTCCAGTAGTCAGTTGGATATAAAGGTCTGGATCTTAGGAAAGGTATAAAGGTCTGGGCTAAAATAACAGTTTTGGAATTATAAGAGAGTAGATGTGAATGCAAAATAATAGATGAGATAACTTGGAAAGAATGTATAGCGTGAGAAGAGGCAAAGTATGAAATTATTAGCAACACCAGTATGGGTGGACAAAGGAATAAGAGTGAACAAAGGAGGATCAAACAGAGGATTAAGAGAAAACCAAAAGGAAATAGTATCTTGGAATCAAAAACTCACTTACTCAAGAAGTAAGCAGCAGTGTTACATGATACACTGATATTAAATATAAGTACTAGAATGCCTTTTCAGTTTTTCCCCAAAATACATTGTATTCCTGGGTCTAGAGAAGATAAGCAGAACATATATTTCCATCTTAACTCAGGAGAAGTTGCATACTGTTAAAATATGATCTCTTTAAAGAGATGATCAAGCTGAAATCCTATTATCTTTTTCAGTGCTGGTTGTATTGTTAGGTAGTTAAAAGGTGCTGAGATATCCACACCCCAACCCCCAAGTTATGGGATTACAGCATTTTGGTTTGTACTTTTGTGTTGTGTGTTTGTCAGTAGATAAACTTATTTTATGCTTTGTCCCCAAATTTACCTTTTATGATATTAACACAAATGTCTGTTATTTATAAAGAACTCTTAAGTTTTACATCTAAGCTTACATGGAGATGCGCTATAATAAGGAAGTGCTGTTAACTGCCTGGATTAAAGGTAATTATCTTCCATTGCAATGATAATCTCCCCTAGACCTCCCTCCTTTGACTTCCCTATGATACCTAGAGAACCCATCATAGTACCAGTTTCTTTCCCCACTCCTTCGTCCACAGTACTGCTGAGGGAAGAGGAGGATGTTGTCAGGGCTGCTTCATAGCCTTTCAAGCTAAATGAGAAAGATTTGTAGTGAAAACAGAAAGCTAAATATTAAATGAAAAGGGAAAAATTGGTCATTGTAGAGGGCTTGAGGTTCTTTTGAAAAAGTATTTCTCTTCTCCATAAATTTCATACCATAGACCAGTTCTTCCAGATACTTCTCCTTTCCTGAGTTTTGACTCCCCAAATACCTCTTACTAGCATATTCTCTCCCCTCATGGGGCCTTGTATCTATCAGTACTGATTCTATAGGCAGCAGGTGGTAGGGAATAATCCAGAACCAGGAGAACTATAACAAGACTCGAAACATGGAATGAAGAACATCTACAGCAGTGCGTCAGCCCAGAGGAAGTCCGTGCTGAGAACCTAGATCCAGGTTTAAGCAGTTTGGAATGGAGATATTCCAAACTCAAGTTCACAGCAAGATTTTACATTAGGTCCAAGTCAGAGGCAGGGAACTATGATAAACCAGAGTCAGAATCTAGGTAGAGAGTGCCAGTTAGAACACAGAGGAAGAAGGCATGTTCAAAGTCCACTCAAACACCCACTCAAGATGTATGGGAACTAAAGGATAAGGGATCAAATAAGAGCTTGAGTTGTAAGAGAGGACATTGATAACAGAGGCTGCATTTGGATTTTGACTCAACATTTTTTTCTACTTCCTGTCAATCCAGAAATAATCTGAGTTAATGGGCCAAAGCAAATAGTGATTCTTAACAGGTAAATTATGACAGCTTGGTTTTTCTTCCTCTTATACTAATCTTCTTTCTTGCGGTCTCTTCACTGAACAATTTTTTTAAAAATTTTCTCTCAGGAGAATTTACTTTTGGTCATTCTGATTGATGCTCCTCTCCCCTTCTTAGCACCCCCTTGTTCTTCTTAGGTATAGGAAACCCTATCCTGCTATATTAATTCCCAAAGCTTCATAAGGGAACTCTCACCTTTTTTTCAGTCAAAAGCTTAACATTTAATAGGTTTACTCCTGTTTTCTTTTCTCTATTATTGTATGAGATCTTACTTGTTTTCCTGCTTTTAAGGGGCTTTCCACTTACTGTGCCCTAGTCTAATGAGCTCTTCCCTGTGTGGTCTTTTTGTTTTGTTTTGTTTTGTTTTTGCATGCCTACCTCCTTCTCATAATTTACTTTCAGAGGCTTGCTTTAACCACCCTACCTAAAATAGCCCTAGCATTCCCCTCTTACTACCATGTTTGATTTTCTTTATAGAACTTACCTCTAGCTAGTTTATTTTCTTTCTGTCCTTTCTAGAATGATCTTATTTGCCTTGACCATTTCTGTATGTCTTGTGCCTTGAACAGTGCCTGGTATGTAGTAGACACTCAATATCTGTTGAATGAATGAATGAGAAAGAAAAATTTTTGACATGCTTTTTTCACTTTTATCAATATTTGTATGTGGTTAGCTATATATTAGCTAAATTATTTCATTGAATTTATAGATTGGTTAAATCCAATCAGGCCTCCACAAACAGGTTTTCCTGTATTTTACGTGCTGAAACTAGTTTATATCTTGATTTCAAAGTAACTTGTTAAAATGTATAATTTAAAACCTTGTATGTTTTATAAGCTTCTCTTTGTACTAAGAAACATGATTGCTTGTACTAAGAAACATGGTTGTGTGAGAAGAAATGTATAAGTTTCAGGGGAATTGCCTTGATTAGTAGAAAACTAGAGATACCTTTGCATTTCTAGTGGTACCTACCTAACGACTTAGTGCTTAAGGATCTGTTTGGCAAGGAAAGGAAGGGTAAGATGGTCATTATGAGCAGTCAGATTTTAGGGATGAAAGAAAAGAATTCATGACAGTGAAATAAGCCATAAAGAGGAGAGAAATCGGACATTTTAACTATAGAAGCATTAGAGTAGACCTGAGTGTGATTTGAGTATACAAAAGGAGGAGCTAATAGAAAAAGAATGGTAAACAGTGATGGAAAGGGAAGAGATTGTGGCTGTAAGACTCCTAAGGAATGGGAAGAATCAAGGATGTAGGATAGATTTTGGGAGAGGACAAAGATTTACCCAGACAGGTGAAAAGGAAGAAGGTAAGGCCAGATAGTGCCCTTTTTAAAAAACTGAGGTAAAATTCACATGACATTTACCATGTTAGCCATTTAAAGTGTGCCGCCTATTGATTTTTAGTACATTCATGGTGTTATGCAACCATCAGCACTGTCTAATTTCTGGACATTTTCATCACCCTAAAAAGAAATCCCATACCTATTAAGCAGTCACTTCAGATTCCTCCATCCCCCAGCTCCTGGCAACCACTAATCTACTTTCTGCGTCAGTGGATTAGCTTATTCTGGCCATGTCATATCAATGGAATCTCATAGTATATGGCCTTTTATGACTTGCTACTTTTCACTTAGCATATATTTTCAAGGTTCATCCGTGCTATAGCATGCATCAACACTTCATTCCTTTTTATGACTGAATAATATACCATTGTGTGGATATACCACACTTTATTTATCCATTCATCCATTAACAGACATTTGGGTTGTTTCTGCCTTTTGGCTGTTGTGAATAATGCTCCATGAGCATGCATGTACATGTGTTTATTTGTATACCATGATAAACTATAAAATATCTCTCCTACCCCCATTCTGAACTCCTTTTTTTCTAACAATTTTGTCTGAATTTTCAATTTAGAAGTTGATTACAAATATGTTATAAAAATAACAATGTTAAACATTCAGAACCATTTATTCCACTGAATTTGTGGGACTTTGCATTTTAAAAATGAAATTAGATTTTCATGGAAAATTACAAGTTAAAAAGAATTCTCTATTAAATCTTCCTGATTTTGTTCCCTGATGTTAGCGGCTAGCATTCTGCATAGTTCTTGAACTATTTATGTGTGAAGTGATTTCCATAAACTATGGGAACCTCTACTATTGATTTGAACTGGTAGAGACCCTGCTCTCCTTACCCAGGAGGTCGTTGCTTATTGAAGAAAGAGACATTCTCATCATCTGAGGGTGAAACTTCAGTGCATTTTTACGTAGACCCTTTGATATGATCAGTATACGCAGTACCATTCTTCAGTTGTTATTTTAAAATAGGCCTACAGAAGCTTGATATTTAACCTTTTATGTTTGTCATTTCTGTGGGAAGATGAATTCTGAATTTCAACTGATTTGGAAAATTTTTAAACTAATAAATAAAGGACTATTGCTATTGAATTGCCATTTTACTCTACATTTGTATTATCGTATTTCTATGCCTAAGTCTTCTCCCTTCCCCCACCCCTTTTGTCTCCACTTTCTGTCACAGGAAGCAAGCCACCTATGTCTGAGGTTGCCAAATGTAATTTGACCTCTCTTTACAAGTATTCAGTAGGTGGAATATTTACCCCCATGAAAGTTAATCCTGTGTTCTTTGGTTTGATAATACCATTATTCCCCCTTCCCCAACCTCCAATTTCAGAATTAGAAACGGTGGACATTTTTAGTATAGTCTGAACTTTTAAACAAAAATGCCGTTAATGGTAATATGCTAGTAAAAAACCAAGGGCAAACTTTTCATAGGCTTGCTTTGTGTTGTATATACTAGCCCTTTATCATCTGAAGAATGTTTAGTTTCTTTACATTTAAAACTAAAATCTAAAAATATTGTCTGGTTCTTATAGAAATATTGTTTTAACTACAAGATACCCCTGCATGGTTCAAGTGACATTCTCTTTTTTTTTTCTAAGCTCCTGTTTTGGACTGAACTCCTTGAGAGCAAGGACTGAGTTATATCTATATTATATATATATTAAATGCCCTATGGTGGTGAGCCCAGTAGCCTACAGATAACAAGTACCGTATCTCAGTAACAGGTTGTTAAAATTGTTTAAAGTAGTCAATGAGATATAGATGTGAAATCCCAAAGTGAGATACCAGGTTATCACATACACATATTCAAAAGAAAAGATTGAGAACATGTTCCATAATTCTGTCTTCTTACCCTAAACCTAGAGGCTGTGTGGAGGGTCACAGGTCACTCCCCCATATAGAGATGCATCCACCTGGATCATGGGAACAATAGGAGAGAGCACATGAAAGCCACTCCCAACCCCTAAGATAAATAAGTTATCTTTAAACTGCCAGTCCCAGAGAGCTCAGAGAATATAAGTTCAAAAAGAAATTTTCTGTTCCCATACCACTCCTCCTTCCTCCCCATGCCCTTCAGAAGAATTAAAAACTGACTGACAAACTTGGGCAGGAGGGTACTACTTAGAATGGAAGCATAAAAGTTGGACAGATACCTGATCTCTCTCCCTTCCTCAGTTTAGACTTCTAGCCTAAAAAAGTTCCTAGTTGAGTGAGGGACACCTGATTTTGTACTCCATCAGGTTTGGGGATTTAATTGAGCCCTGGTCAGAGTGGGGAAGAGAAGAGATTCATGAGCCTGGGTTAATATACTGTATTTGAAATACCCTTGAGCCATCTAGGAGGAGAAAGTACAGATAGGTGAGCAGCTGTCTACAGTTGGTGATTTAAGTGATGCCTTGGATATGGGTGGAATCATCTAGGGACAAAATCTAGAATGAAAAGATGAGAAAATCTAGCAAACTTGGTCTCTGCTTTGAGGAGCTCTTAAGTTCTGTTTAAGCATTATGTTGCATGTCAGATTATATGTACTTTTTTAGATATGGAAAGTATTATAGCTTCAAAGTACATAGACAGTATAGCTGTTTCTGTCTTTGTTTTCACACGAAAGTTGTGGATTTGTTGTACCTAGACCCGAAAATGACAGTTTGGATTTCAAGCTGAGCTAGTTATAACTATTACTGATTTTTCAAAACACTATCAAAAATACGGGTATGAACTTTGAAGGCTTCTTTGCTCATACAGCAGTACTTCAGGCCCTATCACTTGCTTGGAAAATTGCTACTTCTCTGACAGATAAATATGCACAGCTATCTCCAATGTTTTAAGAGGAATCTGTAGAAAGTCATCTGAGTACTCTTTCTGTACAACTTCAGTCCCCTTCCCTAAAAACATTAGTTCTCTGTGTGTGGGTCTTTTGTTATTATTTCAAAATAGTGTCAGAAGCGATTTGGAGAGTTTTAATATATTTGAAACTGCTGGTGCCTAGATATTTGAGGAAATCAAGTTTTGGAAGTCCATTATTAGAATTAAATATCATCAAATCAGAAATTAACTGAAGGTAATTTGTAAATTAACATGCCAGAGAGATACAACATGCAAGTAATCACATGTGGTTATTTTTGTCATTTACTCCCAAACTTGAACTGTAATTTTTTTTCTAGTAATTATACAAATAAGGAAATAAACTTCAGTAAATGTGGAGTTCAGTGACTTGAGTTAGAAATAATTTTAAAATTTTATTTTAAGATAGTCAAATAACTTAGTAGTTCTCATTTCTTTCTTTATAAGTGGGGTTGAAGGCAGAGCACATGGAAAGGTATACTTTGCAGGTTTTATTGCTGTTCTTGTTAAACTTACTAATTCTGCTGTTTAGCAAAATGAAGCAGGTTTTTTTTTTCCTTCCGTACACTGTGCTTCCATATATTATTAAAATTTATATTTGATTTAAAGTTAATAATACACAATTTGCTCTTAAAGCAAAGATAATTTAAAATATTGAGTGGTTCAACAGAATATTAAGTCGTAATTCCTGAAAACTATACAGTTATACTTGAATTAAATATTAAGTAATGCCATCTAGTGGTACCATTTCCAAGTTTAGTGAATTTGAAAATTTGGTATCTGCTTTACTAAATGTGGACTTCAGAATTTATCAGCTAGGTATACTATATCATTAGAAAGGTTTCTGGAAAATAGTTTAACCTAAGGGTTTTTCCCTTTTTGGTGGAAAATGAAGGCTCTTTGGTTATGTTCTAAAGATCCTTTCTACAAAGTGCTAATTGAAACACATTATTATTCTTTATTGTGATAATTAGAGCCACAACTATTACCTGTAAATAATAAGCACTGGGAACAAAGTAGGCTTAATAGTAAAACAGAATGTTAAAGTTTATTTAGTTATAACCTTTTCCCAGTCTATTCAGAGGCTATTATATGCCAATAAATGAGTAAGACTCAGGTAACTGCCCTTAAAGGCACATGATTGATTGTTGGTCTCTGTGTTTAGAATATTTCAGAAGTGTTGACCATAGACAGCCTTCTTATTGAAAATGCTCATCTGTGTGAACAGACTCAGGAATGTGCATCTCAGACAAAAGCCTTTAAGTTTAAAAAATTGTTATATTGTATACAAAGTTTGAGAATTATGGTATATTCTATACAAAGATCATATGTTAAAATCTGTTACTTAGGATCTTAGAAAACTATATGTATAAATTTAACTCATATATGTAAATGTTAAGCATCTGTTAGGGAAGGAACAGATAAAATCAGCCATACCTTTATTTTGAGGAGCCATGCTCCTCAAAAATAACAGCAAAGAGGGCCTCCCTGGTGGTGCAATGGTTGAGAGTCCGCCTGCCGATGCAGGGGACACAGGTCCTGCCCCGGTCCGGGAAGATCCCACATGCCGCGGAGCAGCTGGGCCCGTGAGCCATGGCTGTTGAGCCTGCGCATCCAGAGCCTGTGCTCCGCAACAGGAGAGGCCACAACAGTGAGAGGCCCACATACCGCAAAAAATAAATAAATAAATATAAATAAATAAATAAATAAATAGCAAAGAGACAAGCTGAAAACAAGCTGAAGTGGTGCGGTACTCTTTCCTAACTCTTAGCATTATTGTAATGCTTAACATTATTAACATCTTTTAACAAAGCAAATGTAATATCCTGAATATCTCTTTATTATCAAATAGTACATTTTGCTAAATGTTTAAAAAGGACAGTTACATAAGCTGTCACTGCCCTGTTTTTGTCTCCAGCTATTACTCCTATTGGATGTTACCCTATCATTAAACAAGTTTCCCTTATTAATGAAGTTAGCTATGAAATTAACTTGAAATATTATTTGCCTCTGAAGTTACTGATAATACTCACATATTAATCTGGTACTCGGACTTTTCATTTATAAAGTAATTTTCTCCTCCTAGGTATTTGGAGTAGATGACAATCAAGATTATAATAGGCCTGTTATCAAAGAAAAACATAAAGATCTGGTAAAAGATTGGGCTGTCAATTCTGCTGCAGTAGTAATGGAGGAAAGAAAACCACTGAGTACACCTGGATTTCACAGCTCAGAGGTATACACATCTTTCTCATATTTTTTACACGCACAAAATATAAATTTTTATCATTTGTAATTACAGCTGACCCTTGAACAACATGGGTTTGAACTGCGCAGCTCCACTCCCACACAGATTTTTTTTCACTAGGTACATACTATGGTAGTACATGATCCGTGGTTGGTTGAATCCACGGATTGGGGACCATGGACACAGAGGGCCAACTGCAAAGTTATACATGGATTTTTGACTACATAGAGGGTTGGAGCCCTTATTCCCTCCCACCCCCCCACCTTTGTTCAAGGGTCAACTGTATATTATTATAAACAATTGATATATCCTCTTGTAAAATACTTTAAATTAATATGCTTTTGTCAATGAGTGAAAATATTAAATTTCAGTAAGCAATTAATGAGCTATATGCTCACTAATTGACATTATGAGATAAGACAAAAAAATATACACTGCATATACTTTCTAGGAGGTCATGTATTTGGAATGGAAAGATCTGTCATGCCAGGAAACACGTGTATGGTAGTGCCTGATAGATATAACTTATAAACCTAAATAAGTGCCCTTGTAGTGCAGCCCAGGATGTAACTAGAATAATGTGAAATTAATTAAGGGTGGCTTGGTTAAGATAGTTTTGGAGTCAGTATAGTATAAGAGCTTCTAGGACCTGAGTGCAAATCCCAGAACTGCCACATTTCACAGAATACCTTTGAGTCAGTCATTTCCCCTCTCTCATCTTCAGTTTTCTCATCTATACAAATGGCATTTTTGATAAAACGTATTTACAGGGAAAGATATGAAGCCTAGAAAGTACCCAGCATCGTAATTGTCTGAGATTTATGCAGTCAACAAATGTTTATTCCCTTATCAGAAATATTAGAATTTCATTCTACACTGATATGTCGGAAAGAAGTGTTAAAAAAATGTATATGACTGAGAATTATTAATTAATTATAATTTATTCAACTAACAAGATCTAACATTCAGTGGACGCTTTCTGCATACCATTTTACAAATAATGAAACTGAAGTATGTAGAAATTAATTTGGTCAGTGTCTTAAAACTAGTACTTTGTGGAGCCAGAATCTGAACCTCAAGGAGACTTGATTTCTTAACTCATTCTCTTATTCATATATTGCCTTTCAGGAAATGAGTTAATTTAAAATATACAAGTAGTAAACAAATGTTGAATATAAATAAAACCTTAAGATATAAATAAAACAAAATATAAATGAGGTATTTGTGTGAAATGTAAGTATTCTTTATAGACAACTAAATACACATATATATTTGCTTATTAATGTAAAAATTTTTCCTTTATGGCCTGCTGTTACCCGAAAACTGTCAAAACAATTACTGTATTTTAGTATTCTTTTTTCCTCCTTCATCTTAGAGAATTTTTATTTTGATTTCTGTTTTACGAGATGCGTAATTATTGAAAGCGAGTGATACTTACTTGAAGCAATGTTTTAGTATTCTGATTAATCTAGAAAGGGTGCTGGTGATTGTGAACTTGTAGGACTTCCTCTTCTCCTCTCTATCCCCTCAGCCCATGCCAAGTAAATTTATATATAGCCTGAGTATGTACCTGCCTTTGAAGGAGTCACCTAAACAAGCCATTAGAACAGTCTGCACAGAATGAGTCTACATAAATGCGTGTCTTTGAAACCCACCCTGTTGTGGGTATTCCTAGCATGATTTGTACTGGTACTTCCTTCAGTCTCAGAACTGTGAGCAGCCCCCATGAAACCTTGGAGGAAATTCAAAGATTCAGCAGATTTTGGTACCTTTAGGCTTCACTGTATGTATATCACTATGTGTACAACTTACTGTTTTAATCTATTATTCTTGAAATCGTATAGTACATAGTCTGTATGAAATATTTATCAGTTTCTAGCCTGTCGTTTGACACTTTTAATATTGTTTTAAATAATTCAGAATAAAATTTGGTCAGAGCTTTCCATTCCTTAGTTGTCATTACAGGTTCAATACTAAGCATTGGCTTAAACTTTCAGTGAGGAAACATTTTTTCTATACTCCTAGATCTTCCATATTAAATGCCTAGATTGACCTAGTCTTAGGAATTACCAGTATACATCCATAAGTCTGTGGAAGCATATCATGAATTAAATTCAGTTTCACAGTTAACTAAGTACTTGCCTTAAGGACAGATGTAGACAGAGTCAGGTCTAGGTTCAGACTGGTTATACAAAAATCCTTAAAGGTTGAGTCATTTCTAGGTTCTTCTGGAAGTACTAAAGTGTTGTAGAAAGAAGCCTAAAGCTTTGGGTTTGTTTTTGAAATCCCTGAAGACATGACCTGGGAGATTCAATACTCCTTGAGACTCTGGAACCAATCTGATTCATGGAAACATTTAGAGGGCTGGAGAACAACTTAGAAATAGGTCTTTAAACTCTCTGTTCTGTAGAATGGAGTAGAACTAACTTCACTGTGGTAGCCACAAAGCTATTGTAGTACACCTGAGTTTATTTAGTAGCAGTAAATTTTAAGCTCTAAAAGTTTATTTTAGTACCATTGTTAGTACTTAATAAGTACAGAAAATTATACTACATTCACAGTAATAATGTTGTAGTTAAAAGAGGTGCCTAGAAAATCTTCAGTTTATATTTGAGGAAATTTAGTACATGATAATATATCAATGTGAGGTTTAAATATTGCTTTGTATGATAGGTTAAATGGAATTTAATGACTAAATGGAATTCTCTGAACACGAGAATCAGATTTGACCAGACTAGGTCATTGCATTCTCTTATTTCTCTCCTTTAGGAAGGCACATCTTCATCTGGAAACAAGCGTTGGGTTTCACAGTGGGCTAGTTTGGCTGCCAATCATACAAGGCATGATCAAGAAGAAAGGATAATGGAGTTGTCTGTACCTGTTTCTTTAGAGAATGGTATTTTCTTTCCTTCTTTCTTTTTTTTTGTGAATCATACATCAATTTTTAAAATACTATAAGCTAAATCTATATAGTGAGACATAACTTAAACCTAAATAAACATATTCACATAGTCTCATGCTCATACTGTATATAGATTTTATTTTCAATAAAAATGCAGATATCATTAAAATATAACCCTAGCTGAAGATAAAGATATAATTTGTAGATGAAGCATATATATATATATACAAATTTATATATATACAACATATATATAAATGAAAATTTAAAAATAAGACTAACACAGTTCCAAACTATCCCATTCATTAACACAACAAATATTTAAATGCCACTTTATGCCATAGGTTCAATGAAAAAGAATTTACTTAATATGTATTTAATTTACTTAATACATCATTTGCAAACCTATGTAATATGATTTTTATTACCTTTTTATTATATTTCTGTGAACTGAAATATAAAGTTTCTTTAAAAAAACAAAATTATATGCCTCTTATGATTTTGTTATTAGATTCAGTTAATTACATTCTTAATTAAAAATAAACTCTCAAGGAGAATTTGTATGTGGCTTTTTACCTGTATTCTTAGTTGTATTATTGGAAATGGAAATAGAAATTTGTTTTGTCTTTGACTTGTGGCACCCAGAAATCTGTTTAGGAATTTTGTAAACATTAGTCAGCAAGTATTTGAGCAAGGTACACATCAGTGTACTAGAAAAGCTATATAATTTATCATAGAAGCTAGAAGTAATTTTTAATATTACCAAAAATCTTTGGAAAGACAGAGTAATTTGCAGCTTGGTTCACATAAACTGATTACTGTTTGGGAAACAAAACAGAGAGGCTAGGCAAATTTACAAAAGAATCATTATAAAATTATTATTAGCTGTGGAAAGCAAAATTTTATACTTGTTATAAAAATTAATAGTACTTGGCTGTCATTATTTCATTCCTGTTTCATGTTATAAATGAACTTACTTAGATAAGCTGATAAATCTACTTATAATCTAAAATGTTCTCGTCAAATATTCATTGAGTGTGTGTTAGGAGCCAGGACAGTGTGAGAAATCCTAGAAAAATACAAAATGATAAAATAGCTATTACAGTTTAGTGCTTCAAGTAGCACTAAGGAGATAAGACATAACCAAATAACATGATTAATTGCTAAATTAAAGTTACATCAGTAAGTTATTAGATATTTTCCTACATTATAACCATAGTATTGCTATGAAATTTAAATGCTAAAATTTTAGAATTATAAAGGGAAGAAAAGACCCACAGAAGCTATATCTAGTATCTTTTTCCCACTTATCCCCGAAAGATTTAAATGCTTTATATGTTAATTTATATTTCCCTAAAAAGATCCCTTTTCTCAGAAATACATTCCATTTATAAGCAGTCAGGTAAGTCCTCCTTAAGTAGTATTCTCAAAGTCTCTCGCATGGAAACATCAAAGTTATATATTTTCGCATTGGCTTCTCAGTTTGAGGCTTTAATATACCAGAAGATCATAAGTTAAAAATACCTCAGCTTGTAAAATTATGGCGGGTCCTGTCACCTTTTTCCGTTCTTACAATTTTTAAAAATCTTTTAATGAGCTTTGAATTTTTTTTTAGAAAACCTTGTTAAAATTCTACATTTTCTGTTTTACTTAGGAAATCCAAACTTGTCATTATTTCAGTAGATAATAATGCTTATTAAAATCCAGGTATATTATTATTCTTTACTGTAAATCAAAGTATAACAAATAAACAGTGTTTATTAGTCATTATTTTTGCAATTCTGTATAGCCTACGTAAAGTCCATTTTTTGTGAGCAAAACTTCACAGATGGGACAAGTCACAAAAGCAAGAATGAACACAGTAAACTTCTCTGCCATAAAACACATTAAGAGAAAAAAGAGAGCAACAGATGTAGGTTTAAGATCAGATGACCCTGATTTTCATCTCATACAATTTGCATTCTTGACTCTCCTATTAGTAATCTACCTATTTGTGCATTTTGGCATTGTATTTTCTTTTTAAACTACACTGTCACAATGTTGGCTTATTTATTCAAAGTTTTACTTTATACTTAAGCCATTTCTTAACTTCAGAGTCTAAGGTAATATGATACTCGTTTGCCCCAATAAGTTCCTTATTTGTTGTTTTATTTTATAGATACAGATATCAGTGAATCTGGCCTTTCAGTGAGAAGTACTGGCTCAGCAACTTCCTTGGCTAGTCAGGGAGAGAGAAAGAGACGAACCCTTCCCCAGCTTCCAAATGAAGAAAAGTCTCTTGAAAGCTCCAGAACAAAGGTTATAGCACAGAGGTCAGAAATAGGAGAAAAGCAAGACACGGAACTTCAGGAGAAAGAAGCACCTACACAGGTATACCAGAAAGATAAACAGGATGCTGAGAGAGCCCTGAGTAAAATGAACAGGGCAGTAAATGGTGAGACTCTTAAAAGTGGTGGAGATAATAAAACCCTGCTTCACTTAGGCAGCTCTTATTCTGGAAAGGAGAAAAATGAAAATGATAAGGAAGCTTCTTTTGTAAAGCAAACATTAGCTAAAATCCAGCAACAAGAACAAAAGGAACAGGCACAGTGGACACCTACTAAATTATCTTCAAAAAATATTTCAGGTCAGATAGATAGATGTAGGGAGGAACCTTTCAAACAGGAGTCACAACCTCAAGAAAAAATTCCAGGACTTTCTACAAGCAAAGGAGAAAGAGTGATACAAAACGAGGGTAAGCGAAGAAAAGCTGAGGAAATTCTGAAAAGTCAGACTTCAAAGGGAGGAGACAAGAAGGAATCCTCCAAGTCATTAGTGCGGCAAGGAAGCTTCACTATAGAAAAACCTAGCCCCAACATACCCATAGAACTTATTCCCCATATAAATAAACAGGCTTCATCTACATCCTCTTCTTTAGCGTTAACAACTGCCAGCAGAATACGAGAAAGAAGTGATTCTATGGATACTGATTCTAGTTTGGACACAACCCTTATTCTAAAAGACACAGAAGCAGTAATGGCTTTTCTAGAAGCTAAACTGCGTGAAGATAATAAAGCTGATGAAGGCCCAGATACTCCCAGTTATAACAGAGACAACTCCATTTCACCTGAATCTGATGTGGACACAGCTAGTACAATCAGTCTGGTTACTGGAGAGACTGAAAGAAAGTCAACCCAAAAGCGAAAGAGTTTCACTAGTCTCTATAAAGATAGGTGTTCCACAGGTTCTCCTTCCAAAGATGTTACAAAGTCATCATCTTCAGGTGCTAGGGAGAAAATTGAAAAGAAAACAAAGAGTCGTTCCACAGATGTAGGTTCTAGGGCAGAGGGGCGTAAATTTGTGCAGTCCAGTGGAAGAATAAGGCAGCCTTCAGTAGATTTAACAGATGATGACCAAACCTCTAGTGTACCTCATTCAGCCATCTCTGATGTTATGTCATCTGATCAGGAAACTTACTCTTGTAAATCTCACGGAAGGACTCCACTTACCTCAACGGATGAGCATGCACGTTCCAAACTGGAAGGAAGTAAAGTAACTAAATCCAAGACTTCTCCTGGAGCACCTGGTTCATCCAGTAAATCAACCACTCTCCCAAGGCCACGACCCACCAGGACTTCCCTCTTGCGCAGAGCCCGACTTGGTGAAGCTTCAGACAGTGAACTCGCCGATGCTGACAAAGCATCTGTGGCTTCTGAAGTGTCCACAACAAGTTCAACATCGAAACCTCCCACAGGAAGGCGTAACATTTCTAGGATTGATTTGTTAGCTCAGCCTCGTAGAACAAGGCTTGGCTCATTATCAGCTCGCAGTGACTCTGAAGCAACAATCTCTAGAAGCAGTGCCTCTTCACGGACTGCAGAAGCCATCATTAGAAGTGGAGCCAGATTAGTACCTTCAGATAAATTTTCTCCTAGAATTAGAGCTAACAGTATCTCTCGACTATCTGACTCCAAGGTCAAAAGTATGACCTCAACACATGGCTCTCCTTCAGGTAAATTGGATCCAGACTTTTTATAATATTAGCATATTTCTTTTATGTTTTGGGACTCCTTTTTTAAAAAATTAAATATTAGTGTTAATTCCCAAAATTTTCAGCAGAAAGGTCATGCTGTAGAGGGTTTTGTTCCTATAAAAATTACTTTATTTAGCTTAGTAAATGGAAAATTCAGAAGTTATACACACTTCCAATTAATGTCCTGGTGCAAAATAGTGATTTCAAAATTAGAAGTATATTGAACCAATTTGGGAATTTTAATTGTCTAGTTGGTGAGGTATCTGGATTTGTGTGTCAAAGTTAGATTAGGAATTATTATCTAGTTTATACAATAGAAATTAATAAAAATTAATATTGTGTTTCTAAAATCATGTTTAACTTTTAAACATCTTCACATAATTCTAAGAGTCTGAAGAAAAGCAGTATACCCTTTATTACTCCTTTCAGAGCTAAATGAAATAATCAATTTTATCCTTTTTTCCTATTTATTTTGAAACATCTTGTATTTTTTTAAGTTAAATCCGTTTATGGTCAGGGCAGGTGAAAACTGATCCTTAATTTATTGCAGTGAAAGAAGATGGATTTGAGAGACAGTCACTAAGCACGTGGGCGAAACTGGGCTATAGAAATTTAACTGGTTATGAGCATTATCTCATAAGGTGCCGTTATATCGTTTAACTAGTGAGAGTAATTAGCTGTCATTGATTGTAATAATTACAAAAGCTACTTTCTCCCCACCAGAATTAACTGCTTCTGGCATATTTGTCTGTTTATATACTTCATATTCAAAGCCATAGCCAGTGAGAATACATATGTGATCAAAGAGTACTAAGACAGATATTGGTGTGTATCCTGTAAACATGGTCTCATTACTTCATAATCAGCTTCATATGTGGGTGTGGCGGAAAAGGACAGTTGAGGGGAAACCAGCTGTTAAAAGACTTGAAGATTCATTTCCATCAGTCATCTAAGTGAGCCCTAAGTCTTGAGTGAAGAGTAAAGGGAAAGTTGGTGTGCAATCTTTTTTTTTTTTTAATTTTGACTTCTATCACGATATAGCCTACAAGACCCAAAACTAGTGGTACTTTACAAGTGTTATTTTTTTCATTTTTTGTTCCTCCTCTCTCCTCTTCACTGCTGCTTTCCTCCACTCCATTCACATTCCATCTCCTGGTCTGTGGGTGAGGTGGTGATGATCATCATGGGTGTAAGCTGAAGATAGATAACATGCAGTCTTCATTCCAAAAGAATAGATGACATTTCCCTTATTACTGTTGTCCTCCTTGTCTCTACATTTCAGGCTTTGGTTGGTGGTTCATGGGTTTGTTGCCAAGTATTTTAAAAGTGCTCTCACTTGATTTATGTTTCCCCAGTGTTGTTATCTGTTGTTCCATGTGGCTCTGCTTCTTCAGTTCACAGTTCCTTTGTGCTGCATTCTATGGTGTGTACTCTTAGCAGATTTCTTCTGCCACACTGCTTGTTTCTTTACCTCATGTCTATTTAAGTACATAAAAATGTTTAAGTATTCTCCTGTCTTAACATAAGCTGTGACATAAGTTGTATGTTACCAAGTAGCATGAAACTCTTGGTAACTCTTCCTTCGGTACTAGTTATCTAGCTCTTAACACATGAGTGATCTGATTTTATTCCTCGGTGTTTACCAGAGGGGCTTATTTGAGATGCAAACCAAATGTGATTACTTCAGCAAGTCTAAGAAACAGCTGTAAGACGCCATATGTGTGTGTGTGTGTGTGTGTGTGTGTGTGTGTATCTTTAAAGATATATTTTGTTTTCTGCTTCTTTGAATGCAGAACTTGATAAACATCTTTCTGTGTCCAAAAAGTACCTTGAATTGCTTAATGAAATTTCCTAGGGCAAACTGAGGTGTGTGATCTTGGCCTTCTCCATACTTACTAGCAGTATATTAAATAATTAGAGTCATGGAATTTAATAGTTCGAAGGGTTATTCAGTTTAGGGAACTAAGGCCAAGAGATGGAATAACCTGCCCTGGTCCCATAGATACATATAGCAAGAACAGGTTGAGAATCCAAGGCTTTTAATTCCCAACCTATTGCTTTTTCAACCACAACCAGTCTAGCTGTGAGAAATAGTCTCTACTTGTGTGCATGCTTCCAGAGGACAGCTGGACTCTACTGATTATCATGAATATATATAAGGCCAATATACAGTATAAAGATTTTGGTATTGTTCACCATAATCTTTGTAATTATGATGTTTTACCAAGTTCATGTTCTCTTTTCCACCTTATTGAGCGTGAAGCCACATTGTGATCCAGGATGATTTATTCAGATTCTCTCAAGATGCCCATTTACAGTTTTAAATCCTATCTAGGACAATGACCAGGGTCTTTCAGTCAGGGTAACATACTAAAATAGTTACATGTAGTAGGTAGTAAAAATTAAAACAAACAAACATACTTTTTTGATTTTCCTAGTGGAGGTGTCTTTGATATTATGATATTTCTACTTAATATAATTATAAATCTTGAATGGAAAAAGAAAATAAAAATTCATAGCTTTTGAAATATGATTTAAAAGAATGTGAAACCATACTTGTCAGTGTTGCTATTCACACTATAAACTTCAAAGGTCTTAGAAATGTCTGAACTTAGAGCCTGTGATGTCCAAATTGTCATATGTAAAAACAATTCTATAAAGCTTCAAATTCTGTATTTTAACCTTTGTTAAAAAAAGCTTTTCAAAGAAATATATGTGATAAAAATAGAATCATGGAAATCTCGGATTTAGCAAAATTAGGACTAAGGTTTCTTTTAATGATTCTTTAATTCTGATGTAATTTGTTTTTAGGAGTTCAGTTTCCCCCCACACTACGAAAATTTCTTCAATGATCCTTCAGTATGAAGTTATATTAAAATATCCAGATTTATTTTCATACGATACATTTAAAACTTAGCACCCTGAATTATCAAAATAAAGCAGTTGGTTTTCATTATGTTTTAAGTACACATTCTAAAAATTTTTTAAATCATGTTAACATCCTTAGAATTTTTTTAGACCGTTTGCTTTCCCACTTTTATTCTAATCCTCAAAATGTATAGATGGTAGGAGTTAAAAGTTGGGCATGCATGGCTTGAGTTGTTTTTTCTCAGGTCAAAGACCAATACAGAACACTGTCAGGGATTTTTTCCCTCAAATGGTCTTATTGCTACTTGCTTATAAATATACATGTAAAACGTGTTTGTGGCTTAATTTCCCACAAAAATATTCTGATACAAGTATGAAGATGCAATGTTTTTTCTGAAATGTATTTGTTACATCTGCAGATGTGGATGTGTTTTGATGTCAACAGAGTTTTGGTTAACAGTAAAGGAAATCAAAACAGTCACAGATAAATGATCCTAATAACTCTTTTTCCCTTTTTAAATTATTTATACATCATAGATAGTATGTTTTCTTAGTGAATGTAGTAGTTTATTACTTCCACAAGAGGGAGTGTTGCATAATTTTATAACTAAAATAAGTCTTTTTAACTAATGTAACTAAAATAATTTTCAGGTTAGCTACAAAATTAATTAAGCCCATCTTAGAACTTTTTCTCATTTTATTATATGTGCTGTCTAGCACTTCATCAACCCAAGAAGCTTCTTAGAGATTGGCATTTCAGATACCTTCAATACAAATTTTCAATTTAAGGATTTATCTGAAATGCCTTATGAGTACCAATGTATGAAATAAACCTAATGATATAAAATTACATTTGATTCTCTAAATGATTTTACCAAAGCAGGATGAAATTCAAGAAAAAACTAAAAAAAATTTTCAGTACTGGTAAAAAAAATATCACAAAAACAGTCATTCTGTGAGAAGTCTAGGATGTCTTTTTTTTTTTTTTTTTTTTTTTGCGGTACGCGGGCCTCTCACTGTTGTGGCCTCGCCCATTGCGGAGCACAGGCTCCGGACGTGCAGGCTCAGCGGCCATGGCTCACGGGCTCAGCCGCTCCGCGGCATGTGGGATCCTCCCGGACCAGCCCTATTTTTTATATTTAAAAAAAAAAGAATTTCAAGTTAGACTACTTAAAAAAAAAAGACAGGGCTTCCCTGGTAGCGCAGTGGTTGAGAGTCCGCCTGCCGATGCAAGGAACACTGGTTCGTGCCCTGGTCCGGGAGGATCCCACATGCCGCGGAGAGGCTGGGCCCGTGAGCCATGGCCGCTGAACCTGCGCGTCCGGAGCCTGTGCTCCGCAATGGGCGAGGCCACAACAGTGAGAGGCCCGCGTACCGCAAAAAAAAACTATATATATATATAAAATATTTATTTTTTGTAAAGCACTTGGAATTAATTTTGCACTCTGGGAGTCCGTAGACCTGGCTTAAACTTTGATTTAAGCAATGCAAGACCTTTCTGGGCCTGATTTTTATCTATAAATTCAAGAATTTGGACTATCTAATGTCTAAGGTCATTTTATTCTAAAATTCTATGAAATAAGAAGGCACTGGGGAAAGTTAAAAACATTTTTACTTGAAGTTTGCTCTGCAATAGCTAGCAGATTATAGGGATTTTTCTTCAGATAAAATGTATTGATGCTACAGTTTGGAAGCAAAGATTAAGAATGCAAAGGTATTGAGAGAAGTTCTTTGACAAATAACAGGTCAGAGGTCCTGGCTTTAAACTCCCTTTCCCAGTCCCTTTTTCACCAGTAGTCATCATTTCACTTCTCAGTTCTACACGTTGCTGTTACACAAGCCAAGTTTTGTCCAGAGGTTAACTCGAGCTTTGCTTCATAGCACACCGTGTATGATATGCTTTCCATTGGTAAAGATAACCTTTAATTGTTTGAAGACTTATTAATCATATTTTCATTTTCTACTATGTCCTACTTATTTTATCTCTCAATTTCAGGAGAACAAACCTAAATATGTTACCTTTCAGGTTTTAAAATATGCTTTGTTCTTTTGGTTGCTTTTCTTTTTATTTTCCTTCATTCCTCTCTCCTTCCCTCCCTTCCTTCCATTATTTTTTAATTTTTTATATAATTTTATATAAAAGGTTACTTTTCATTTACAGTTATTACAAAATATTGGCTATATTCCCCATGTTGTATAATAATACATCCTTGAGCCCATCTTATACCCAATAGTTTGTGCCTCCCACCAGGCCCCCATATTGCCTTTCCCCCTTTACAAGTTATTATTAGAAGCTTCAGTATTCTTACTGGATTCTGGATAGACCTATAAAAATGGTGGAAAGTTTATGAATTTCATTTGAAAAAGAAGTTTCTCTTTTATTCTTTTCTCCAAAATGTAATGATTCTCTGACCTCAAGACTTTAGACTGTTAAAATTAAATTCTAATGTGGCTCAACTCATATATTGTCACCTGACATTTAGGACTTGGTTCTCACTTTCTCATTCCGCTTTCATGCGCTCTGCCACTCATGAAATCTATCAGCCGTTGATGCCATTCTCTCTAAATTACCTCTACGTTAACTACCTGAGTTCCATAATACCTGCTTATGTTTGCATATCTTCTGCAGTTTATTAAAACTCTTTGTTATTGGTTTTGTCTTCTCTCCAATTTTCAGTTTTAGGTATGGTTACGTAGTTTCCACATCAAAAATCAGGAACTTTAACAAATAATGTTTTTTTATTTATGAATTTCCTTTTATGAATCATATTCTAGGATAGCAAAATAAAGAGCATTTAGCATTTAATGAAATGCCTTTATTAAAAAGTACAGATTTGTTTGCCATATATCTAATTGCCTTGCCATATTTCTATTTTTTAAAGAAACTTCTTTGTTCTTGTCCCTTAACTTTTCCTAAAATTGTTTTCACGCCTCAGGGTCAGTTCAACTTAAGGAGTTTTCAAATGTCTAGAAATGAGTAATTTTCCACCATGGTAAAAGTAATATTTATGTTAATGAATTATAATGTTAAAATCAGAAATTATATTTATTACCCCCTTCAAAACACTCTATGATTAATTACCTGGAGTTCCATATATGTATTTGCATACACTTTTACAGAAAGCCGTGAAGTTTCTGCCTGTCTTCATTCTCTCAAATAGAAGTTTGAATCCAGACAAATGGGTAGGCTCTGATTTATGATGTAGTCCCGATTACAGATTTCTTTTTCTCTGTTCTTAAAGCAGTTCTGGGGGCAGTGTGTATCAATTTTGTTTGAGAGCCAACTCAGCCTTACAGAGCCCCAGGCAAAAATGTAGTTAGGGGAGGAAAAGACAGGAAAGGCATAAAATTCTAGTGGAGTAGTATGAAGGAATTCTAGACTTCACAAACCTACACAGCCTAGAGTCAGTTTCTGTTTTAAAAGAGAGAGAGAGAGAGAGAGAGAGAGAAAGAAAACTCTTCTAATATTAATAGCAGTTGGAACTTATAGCAGGAGCCAAGGTTTTATCACTTGAGCCACCAAAAACATTTCATGCTTTTTACTAGTTTTTTCTAATTTGAGAAAAGGAAATGGTCAGTATCTAGGAATTAATTCATTTATTCAAAAATATTTATTAAACATTTGTTAGCCAGACACTCTGCTAAGTGCTAGGTACACATTAGTGGCTTAAATAGGCATAATTCCTGCCCTTTTGAAGTTTACCATGATTAGCCGTTATCTCCCTGTTTTTTTACACTTTATGTTTGATTCTTTTATTAACAGTAGTAGTGATCTGTCTGCATTAATTTGTCTTCTGATTTTCCAATGTGTCAGCAAAACCATTTTTTAAATCTGTACTAACCTTAAATAAGAAAGTGATTGCCACTTTCTTTAATGTGACTATTGTCAGTATCTTCTGTGCCATAAGTGTCAGTGGTTGTGAGAATAGCTTGTAGTTTTTATTGCCATTGTCTGCTTTCACCATATGCTTTCAGTGTCAAAGCAGCAGTTGTACTAAAGATGCTTTGTTGTGTTTTTACCGTGTAAAAAGATTTTTTCCAATCATAGCATAACAGGATGTTGAATGACAGAGGTAATGTTTTTTTTTCCTGCCATAAGGCATAATTTCCACAGCAGGAA
>NW_006789458.1:2572598-2635829 GCF_000442215.2 Lipotes vexillifer | reverse complement strand
AGCAGGAATTATGCATATTTGTATGTTGGGAAAAGAGGGTTTTTACCATCTCCATGTTGAAAGTCCATGTGGCATGAGGAAATCTTTTCCTTTATTTTTATTTTTGTTGTTGTTGTTGCTATCATTAAAAAAAATCCATATCATCACTTAAATGAGAAATATTTGCAATTAAGTAGTACCCGAGTTAAACATTTATGAATAGAGCTTGCTTAGTTGTTTGTCATTAGTGAATTTTTCATCTGAATGTTTATTCACCATGCTACAGAAAATGTGATCTTTCTATTGTTCTTAATTCCTCATTGTTTTTAATTCACCAAAGTATAATGTTTCTATCTTTAAGGAGTAGTAGACTTATGGTTTTTGTGAGGTATGTGTACATCAGTTATTGAAAATTGTGCTGTGTGTGCTCTCATGGTGTTTTTGAAATCATGATTTTTATTTTACCTCTTTTAAAAGATAACATAATAATTCTTTTTTTAATAATTAAACTAATTTAGTAAATGCAAGATGGAGGCGCTTTCCTACTGATTATGCTTCCACCTCAGAAGATGAATTTGGATCAAACCGTAATTCCCCTAAACATACCCGTCTACGTACTTCTCCAGCCCTGAAAACGACTCGATTGCAGAGCTCTGGGTCAGCAATGCCTACTAGTTCTTCATTCAAACACCGGATAAAAGAACAGGAAGACTACATCCGAGATTGGACTGCTCATCGAGAAGAAATAGCCAGGTTGGTTTTAATGGGTTATCTCTAAGAGCTGAAATTGTTTCGACTTGATAACAAGTTTAGCTTTTACTTGGTTTGTACTAATAGTCCAAGGAATGAAATCCACAGATAACTATGAACTTAGTTTTGTTGGTAGTATTACTGTCTATCCTTTTTTTTTTTATATGGTATTTTTAATGTGAGTGCTACTTACATATTGTAGAATTAATTTATTTTGGTAAACTGCCCTCTCTTATTTCTAGTAGAGATACTGATGAATTAATATAATTTTTGAAAGGTAGTCAGTATCAGCTCTACATAATTGAGAATTGTGCAGCTGAATTTTTGATTACTTTCCTTTTACCTTCCAAAGAGGTAATAGTGTACTTGTTAGAGATGTTGCTAATGTTCTCTGGGGAGAATTAGAGTTAGTCAGATTATTACTCACACTTCAGTGAGTTCATTAGATACAGTCAGTACAATCCTTTAATAATTAAATGAAAATATTATTTTGAATATTAAATAAATGTATTTATAATAATCTTAAGATTACATAATAAAAAGTAAAATTCATGCTGCGGATGTGATTTTTAATAGATAACATCGTAGTTGAACATTAAAGAGAGGCTCTACTCAAATAAATGCTATAGTAGTTAAGGGTTTTTTAAGTTTGTAAGGTATTAAATTTTACTGCAGTATGCCACATGTTACCTAAACATTTTCACTGTGTACATGCTAAAATTATTTCTGCCTTTAATTTAAGACCCTAATCTTCAAGTTTTATACTTGACAACATTTATTAAAGAATTTATTTATAATAACTCATAAATGCTTTTTAAAAAAACATTTATGATGATTTTATGATGTTCATCTTTTGTTTTCTTTACTCTGTGGACTTCTGTGAATTGTTTTTTTCTGGCTCATTAGTTTAATGTTTAGGTTTTTCGGTTTTTTGGTTTTTTTGTCTTTAATGACTATTCACTTGTGATTGCTTTTCGTTCTTAAAGAACATGCCCTTCTAATCTCATTACGCTGCTTAAACATTGTTTTTTGGCCGTATAAATGACAATGGTTATTGAAGCATTGTAAACCAGTTCTGATTAGAGTACAGGCATATATGTGCTTTGGGATCCATGAATTATTATGGGCCCACAAAACTGTTAGAGAATCTTGACACTACATTTTTTCTTGTGGGCACAGCTGGCAACACCAGGCCTTGCTCTTGTCTCATCATTTTTCTCCTTCCCATGCAGAAGTCTCACCACATGAGCTCAAGGGGTACCTGAGGGAACTAGAGTGTTCTGCTTTTTCTTAGGAGGCTTTGAGTCTCAAGCTCTTTACCCCAAACTAGAACACTAAACACCTTCTTCTGGGCCAAACCCATTTTTCTGCCCCTAAACAGAAAAGAATTATGATACAAAGGGGAACGTGAATAAGAACTGTCTGTTATATTTTCACTTAGTTTTATTTTGTTAGTATGTGCATTTTATTACCCTTGTCTATGTATATTTTATTATCTATAGTAGTACTTTAAAGCTAGGCTATTTAACCTCTAATGATTTCATGCCTTTTTCCTCCAGTTTCTTAGTAGCATTATGCTAATAAAACTTGCTATTGGGATTTAATTTTTCAAGGTATATTTTTCAGCCATACATCTCAAAGCAAGAGAAAGTCCTTTTTGTTTATTAAATTTAAAAAGGCGGGGGGAGGATAGGAAGTATGCAAGGAAAGTTAATGTTGATATTTAATGTTCCTGTAAGACGCTGATAAGTTTGCTTAATATAAGAAAATTTATTTTCAAATAACTATGAATCACATACTAAATAGAATGGAGAAATACATAGCTTTATTTCTTTAAATTAGCTACCACTTTCACTTAAGAAAACTCACATGCTGGAGCAATACTTTTTTTTTTGCTGTTCGCGGGCCTCTCGCTGTTGTGCCCTCTCCCATTGCGGAGCACAGGCTCCGAACGCGCAGGCTCAGTGGCCATGGCTCACGGGCCCAGCCGCTCCACGGCATGTGGGATCTTCCCGGACCGGGGCACGAACCCGTGTCCCCTCCATTGGCAGGCGGACTCCCAACCACTGCGCCACCAGGGAAGCCCTGGAGCAATACTTTTAAGAGTAATAGGTAAAGATATTTTTATTTGAAAAGCACAATAGTGATTTTAATTTATTACAAAATGTTTTCTGCTTTGTTATATTCTATTTGCTTAGATTTTAGAGCTATATTACTAAACCAGCACTTTGTAAGTCCGTACATAGTAATTATTTACCTTCGTTTAAACTTAAAGCACAAAAATTCCATCTAGAATATAAAGAATATAAGCAAAATAAAATATATTTAGTCTTTCAATTTGAAGAGGAAACTTTTTTCCAGGTACCCCGATACATGTGCTTTCGATAATGCTTGTCCCAGTTTCTCCATTATAACACAGATACACATTTGCTTCCCTTGGGAATTTCTTAGATTATACCTTTATGAATTTTAGGGTAAACAAAGCTATAATACCACCTTTACGGATTATCATATATAATACATTTAACCTAAAAATTATACTGGAAGATTGTATAATTCTCATTTGGATCACAATGCACTTAACGATATTTCAGTGTTTTAGATTCATTATTACACATTCCACTGTAACATTAAATTTTTTAGGAGAGAGTTCTAGTTAATATTTTATTTTAAGGTTTAACAACCAGTTCATTATAGATATGTTATAGGAGAGGATTAAATCATAAAGGCAATATAATATTTTATCCTAATGTTGATTGAAGGTATTATTTGCAAAGGTGAGATCCTTTTGCACCTTTACACCTCTGCAGTTTTGTTTTGGATCAAGTTTTTGTATGCATAAGTTCTTTATATATTTTGTGTATATGCGTGTAATCCCCGTCCACTCAACAAAGAATTCCTAAGCAACTCCTATGAGCAGAATGTAGTGTTTAGCGTGAGTAAACTGTAAAGATGACTTAGACATGGGTGTCCTCAGTTCAGTCAGAGGAAAGAAGCAAAAGTGTTGTGTGCAGTTGATACAGGCAGAGTGACAGAAGACGTTTTAAAAAATGTGAAGTTTGTCTAGGTATAAGATGTAAAGGTGTATAGTTATTGGATGACCAAATTGAAGATAATACAGAGCCAGCCCGCTACCCCAAAAAAAAAAAAAAAAAAAAAAAAGAAGGTAACTCTGAAGGGCATTTTGTAGAATTGTTTGAGAGAGAAGAGAGCCTAGAGATAAACTAGTAATCTATTCTAGAAGTTAATGTGCAAGATATTGAAGACCTGAGACAAGATAGTGTTAGTGAGCGTACAAGTGGAGATATGGACGAGTTAACAGTTGACAGCGTTTGATGACTGCCGGCATGACTCCATGGTTGTTCAAATGGATATTGGTAAGAATAAGGAAGACAAAAGACAGGAAGGAAGACAAGCTTCGTTTTGGACATACTGACTTTAAGGTACTTAAGGAACAGCCATGTGAAAGCGTATGGCTCTGCAACATAGGAAGCTGATGAGAGCTAGAATCATCGTTTTGGAAGTCAAAGAGAAAATACTTGAAGCTGTGGTCATAGACGATATTGCCAGGAAATGGTGAGTGAACCTAGAATACTGTTGAACTCAGAGATATAACCTAAATTATAAGGATGCAGTATAGCTGAATGATCAAAATCGTGGACTCTGGGATCTGGCCTTCTAGATTGAAACCCAGCTCTACCCACAAGGTCTGTATGACACTTGACAAGTAACTGTGCTCTAGTGATCTCATGCGTAAAATGGACATAACAGTAGTGCCAACTTGAGAGAGTTGACAGACTGATCCATGTACATAACCTAGTGCTTGACATATAGTAAGATATCAATAAATGTTATATTTAAGTGGAGTGCAGAGAAAACAGTGTGGTGTGTGTGTATACTCAAATATGATTATATTTAGAACTTAATTGTGAGCTTTCTGTTTTCTGTATGACTCCAGATGTAATTGGAGTTTCAGAATCAATGTGATATTCTTATAAGATATTCTATTAGGCTTACCCTGTACAAATAGGAAACCTAAGAATCTCAACCAAGGTTTTGTTCACATTTTCAATCCAAACATTATTTTAAAATGTTCTTTTTTACCTGAGAATAATAACGCTGATATATAAGTGGTCTGTTTTTTTTTTTAATATTGAAATGATTGTTAAATAAATGTATCACAGAACACCCACCTAATGAGTCCTACTCCCTGATTTGATGGCCTCCAAAGTAAAGTCATCTGACACTTCATGTCAAGAGGGAAAAGACTTTTATTATTACTAAGTCTTTTACATATAATACTTTTATTAGTGAAATTCAAATAAGAATACCTATCAAATACATTTTTAAAAATTTTAGAATAGAACTATGTTTTATATTTTTCAAGCCTAAATAATATTTGCAATTAAAATTACAAATGTGTGGTGATCTTAACGATGAAAAACCAAATGTAAGTTTAATACATTACTAAAAACTTTTTTGTTTTATTTTTTTGCTAAGAGTCAGTTTAATTTAGTGGCCAGAATTAAGGGGTATGGGGTTCCTTATAATCTATAAAGTAATGTAATGAAACATCTATGCATAGCAATCTATTTTAGTTAAAAAAGTCTTTTAATGGCAATACAGTTAAAAGGTATACTATATTTGGGGGTATGTGTGGAAGTGAGCTTTAATAATACTAAAGTATTTTTTATTTCGGAGAAAACACCATAGAGATAAAACTTACATTATCAAGGTATAAAGTACATCTGTTCAGTCAGTTTTAAGCTTTATTGGTTCACAATAGCTGAAGTCCAGGTCCAGCCTGTGTCTGTCTGTTCTGTTGGGCTAGGCCAGATCCAAATAGCAAGGGTAGGAACAAAACATGTGCCCAGAATAACTGTCAAATGACAGTTATTCTTCAATTTCTGTATAGTTTTTCAGCATTTCCTAGATATTATGCCTTCATCATATTCTCTGACCTGAGGGTACCTTATACTACCTCTTTGCATGTACTTTGGCTCTCTCAAGTCTTGCTCATTGAATAAGGGCAGTATTTTCCTGTCAGGTGACTTCACACCATCTTCTTTTAACTTGCAGACTTTGTGTCTGGTGGAGATGGCATGGGGTGGTGTGGTGGTGGTTGTTTCTTTAATTTTTCTCATTTATTTAGGAACTGTTTATTGATGGCCGAGAGTGTGCTAAGACCTTCAAAGTTATCTTCTTACCATTACCTCTTCGTGACTTGCTCAGTTTATTTGAAGCATATTCATAAGTTTAAAGACTACACTTACGTAAATATAACGTATCTGTGGTGCTAAGCTCACATTTAAACTTAGTTTCATTGAAGAAAATGGGAGGTAACTTTTTAAAAATATATATAATTAAATCCCTACCTCTTTTGATGGGCAGAAACAGATTCTACATACTTTAATCCTCTATTTGGGCCAGCCATTAAATTGCTTTGGCTACCCAAAAGAGCTTCCAGTTTCAATTCATTACTCTCCCAACCTAAGCCAGTCTTTTGTGGCTCAGGTTACCTATTTCTCCCAATTCTCCGTGCTTTCATTAAATGCCCACAATAGATGTGGATTGCCATAATTCTTTCATTAAGGTTTTTTCTAATATTGCATCAAAATTCCATCAACATATAATAAATATAGCTGAGAGTTTCCACCAAAAGAAGAATAAGATCTTCCTTGTCAGTAGGAAACTTTTGTGAACCTTCCCTATAGTCTTTAGCTAGGTCAAGTATATGAGTTAATCTTTATGCCTCTTGAGAGCTAGGCTTCTTTGATTCTTTATTATAAAGTCAGACTCAACATAAGATTTTCTGGAATGGCCCTAAATGTCTCTCCTAAAACTAATTTTATATTTTTATCACTCCTGTCATTTAAAAAGTAGACTAAATTATTTCTTAAAAGCTAAGTAAAGTTATAGTTATAATCTCTTATCCAGTGTTAAAGTAACAAGAGGTTTGATTTGTTATCATTCTCTTCAATGTTAGGATTCTAAATCTAGGATACTTCTTTAGTAGCTCATCACTTCCTTTTTTCCAGTAATATCAAAGGCAGTCTCATGCTCATGGTTTATATGTATATCCTTTGAAACTCTACTTACATATAAAAACTTTTGAAACTTAATATGCTATTAAAAAGATAAAGCAGATATTTTCCTTTTCAGTTAATTTAAAACCTAAAAGACGGGCTTCCCTGGTGGTGCAGTGGTTGAGAGTCCGCCTGCCGGTGCAGGGGATACGGGTTCGTGCCCTGGTCCGGGAAGATCCCACATGCCGCAGAGCAGCTGGGCCCGTGAGCCATGGCCGCTGAGCCTGCGTGTCCAGAGCCTGTGCTCCGCAGTGGGCGAGGCCACAACAGTGAGAGGCCCGCGTACTGCAAAAAAAAAACCTAAAAGGCTGTTAATGTTGGCAATTTAAATCAATAAAGTCTGATAGTTTGTTTCTATCATGGTTATTAGGTCACACTTGCAAATATTGCATGTTTAATAGGACATGCATTTCACAAGGACTCTCATTTTCAATATTTTAAACTTCCAGTATACCCAAAGCGTATTATTAATATATTTTCCCCTGTTTTTAACCCTTCAGTGAAAAATAACCTTTAATTGATTTAAATAAGAAAGGGGACATTACTGAGATAGTTCACCTGAGAAAATCATAAACTTCATAAAGTATGTCCTCATTACCCCACCTTTTTACAAATAATGTGTATTCATTTCTACAAAATTTTTGAAATTGGATTATTGGTTATAGACAAAATTAGCACAGATGTTATAGAACTTAACCCTGAAACTATATTTCCTTCCTTAAGGACTGTTATCCTATCCATATTTTGTAATAAAATAAAATTAAATGTGAAAATTATCCATTTTTCTAATTAGGAGGCTTGAGTTTTCATTGGTATTGTAAAGGAAGCAGATGGAAGCAAAACTCCAAATAAAAGGTCTGTTCATTTTAGAATTTCCTCCTTCAGCAGATTTATAGAGGTGGAGATTGAGAATAAGAACAGGGGTTATAAACTTGGAGATCAAAGAAAGAACACAGAATACAAGAGATATAAAGAACTACATTATTGTAAAATATTCTAATAAATGTAATCTAGAAGTATTACAGAATTAATTTCTAACCCTAGATTGAACAACCATATGAATAGATCCATACTCTCTCTGTTGAGTCATAAAATTGTTATTTCTGAAGATATTCATAACTTTGGCTTTTTTTTCTTGATAATTTTATATGTCTTTTAGAATTCCTAATACTGGTTTTAGTAGGTGCTAAGGTTTTGAAGCAATGCAGATTTAAATTAAGTTAATGGTCTATATTATTGAGTCAGCTTTAAGATAGGAATTGCCATGCAAAGAAACAGCTGGTATATATGCAACATACTTGTAAATTAAAAGAAAGCTTTTTGGATGCCTACTAACTGAACAGTATACGTGGTATATACATTAAGAGTTCATTGTAGTACAGTTTTTGCTGTATAACATGTTGACATTGCTGTTGTTTGTGTTTTTTTTTAATTCATTACTGCTTTCTACAAATATCAGAAGCTTCATCGTACAAATGTCTGTATAAAAAACTTTAAAAATAAAATAGATGGTTAGATAAGTAAAAGTTGTCTATTTCTTATCTCATTAAACTGGGTTATTCTGTTTCTCATCCTAGTTCATTTATTTTAGGAAATTACAAGAATGGAATATTTTATCTAAGGAAACAAGTTTACACCCATTCTCAAAAGAGTTACATCAACAGTTAACAAGTTTTTAAAAATTAGATGTGGAATGGTAATATGAGATATAGCGTGACGTATAGAAAGATCTGGTTACACCACTTACTGTTTGTGACCTTAACCGAAAAATTAGTTGCATAACCTCTCCTGAGGCTGATTTTCCTCATCTACAAAACAAGCTGATTAATACCTCTCTTACAAGGTGGTTGTAAGAATTAGAGTTGGTGAATATAAAGCTTCTTTATAATGGTTTTGATTGTAATATAATGGTAAGTATTGGTTTTGATTATTTGAAAATATAATTCTAAGCTTCTGATACCAAGGACCCTGTCTGCTTATTCACCATTGCAGCCCTTAGGGCCTACCACAGTGGCCAGATCAGTAAATATTTATTGGTAAATAAAAAGGAATTGATCACAGATTGCTTCTGTTGGGCCATAAGCTTCCACATAGCTTTTCTTTTTAAATCTGTAGTTAAGTTTTTATGCAATTACTGCATTCCTTGAAAGTCTTTCAAGCTCACATTTTGCATAAGTTAAAAAACTGTTACTTTGTGCTTTGGATTTTAGAGTTGGGAATCTTAAAACAGGTACTTTACAAATATTCTGTCATTCCAAAACCTTCCCTGTGGAAGTAGCCAAATAAATATCATGTGCAGTGGATGCATAACTTAGAAAATGTTCAGTTATCACCCATAACAATTATTTAATTCTTCAATCCATGTAGCTAAAAATACAAATAACTGGCTTTATGGAAATAAGCTCTAAACCTGGAATCTGGCCCTGTCTTAGCTACCTAAGTTGTGTGGTCATGAGCAAGCCAGTAATTTTCTCCTAAAATGTGTCTTTATTCATAATCAGATATGTTCTACCTCACAAGCTCTGCCTCTACCTTGTGACCCTCAAATGACATATTGTGTACTGTGAGGTATGGTATATGGTGTAAAGTGCCATGCTGTGTCACAGTTCCTCACCTTGGTACCGTACACCCCTCGGGCCGTCTGGGGAAGCTTAGGGAGCTCTTCTCAGAAGAATGTTTCTAAATACATAAACGTAAAATACTTAGAATGACAAAGAAATGCAATTATATTGAAATACAGTTATCAAAATATTTTTAAAGGTATATAGTAATATATGGTTCTCTGTTAACTTACTAAATGGAGTGTTATGGCTGTGGGTTTAATGAACTGCAGTAATTTTGAAATAGTGATGACTAAGTGTTTTGAGGTACTTGTAGCAACTATAATGTGATTACTTTTGCTGACAAAAATCAGAAGTATTGCTAATACCACTGTTGTTTATTGCTTGTATTTATAATTGAAAGAAATGCTAAGTTTCAGTTAGGAGAGTAGTGAAAATAAAGTTGTAATTGCTTTTCTCATTCAAGTTCATGGACTCCTTGAATTCTGTTCACCACACCCAAGTTTAAGAACTCCTGTATAGTCATTAACATTAACAGTGTATTTTTAAAAGATATATCACTACTTCAGGTGTTTAACATGTATTTTTCAAAGTGACAATTTGTAGATGACGTGCAGTTTAGTTTTATTAATATTTGGAATTAAAGTTTAAGACTTTGAGTATCAAATAGTTAATAGCATGTCCAAAAAAATCTTAAATTTTGAGTACAAATCTCTAACTAAATATACAACTTATGTAACTGATTCTATCAAAATGATTGTTTCTAGACCTGTTATTTGAAAGTATTAAACTTCTTTTCTAAAATTATTGCCAGGATCAGCCAAGATCTTGCTCTCATTGCTCGGGAAATCAACGATGTAGCAGGAGAGATAGATTCAGTGACTTCATCAGGCACTGCCCCTAGTACCACAGTAAGCACTGCTGCCACCACCCCTGGCTCTGCCATAGACACTAGAGAAGAGGTAGGAGATCTTCATGGAGAAATGCATAAGGTTCTTTCTTTTCTTTATTTCTTTTGCTTTTAGCTTTTTGCTTAGTTTATTTTAGTTACGTCCACCCTTCCTGTTTGCATGAAGCTCTGCATTTTCCAACTTTGCTTTAACAAGTTTCTTTTATGTTTTTATAACAAAACTAGTAAAGGCTAACATTTTGTCTACTATTAACATGAAGCTATAAAATGATTTAAAATAAGCACTTTGTAAAATATGAAAATAAACGGTATCGGAAAAGCAAATCCAAATTTGGTGAATGTATAAATAATAAATAGTTGTATAAAGTTTTTGTAAATTTTACATAGCTTCTCAACTAGGAGTTATCTCTAGTAGCAAAGAAAGAAAAATTCTACAGTTTTCACGACTTTAATTCTGTTGATGAACATACACATGCATATGTATACACAAAGTTTCTTCAAAAATTGAAATATACCTACACACACACTCAAATATGTGTATCCAGTTTTGAAACACTCTTGTGAACTCCGCAATGTAAGTTAGCATATGTAGACTATTGCCCTTCCAAAACCAGGGCCTCCTGCCCTCCCACTCCAGGGGGCACCATGTACAATACATGGCTCCAGAAGGTGCCTTTAACATATAATATAAAAATAATGTAGTCTGGCCATGTTGGCTCTCTTGATTTGGTGCAGAGATACAAACAAAAGATTGGCATTTTGAAAAATGAATTATAGTTTTATTAGGACAAAGCCACACTAATTTAATTATCATCTGGCTGTTTTATGCTACAACGTCAGAATTGAGTAGTCGGACAGAAGCGGTATGGCTGCAAAGCCTAAAATATTTATTATCTGACCCTTTACAGAAAAAATTTGCCAGCCCCTAATATTGATGATTCATTCCTTTCCCTTAATTTTATAAAATAATGTTCTCAATAGTAGCCAAAAATGGCTAGCCTCTCTGACAAATTTAATTCTGGTAAACTGTACTACTAAAATTTTCTTCAGTTGCTTTTTGTCACCTTTATAATCTTATTACTTTAATGGTTATTTTTTGGTTGTTTTTTTTCCCATTTATGTGTTGTCTAATTTGGTAAATGATGTTTCATCAACCTGTGTAGAGTTTTGTTACCACAGTGATCAGTTGTAAATGTATATAAAAATCATTCTTATTGGTGAAAAACAAAAGAATCCTCTTGGTGGCAAGACATACACAATTCTTCTGGTACACTTTAAATGATGAAGATATTATTTTCACAACTGTCTAACTAAATTTTACCTAACATGATTGTACCTTCACTCAGACCCAGTAAAATTTTTCAAACATTTCATTGAGTAGACTTCCATTTTTTCCTTTTGGCTTTATTTCTTATTATTGTACTAGAATTTATTCCTTCTTCAGTAAACCTGAGCTACTTTGTACCGTATGTGTATAATTTGCACTGTAGATGGCAGTATATCATTTGTACTGGAATATGTCATTTCTGTAACATTGCTAAAAGTTTATCTAAGACCAAAAAATACTTACTTTGTGAATTTAAAAAAACTTTATTTTTTTGGAAACTTAATTATAATTTGCAATTTATTTATCTGTGAAGAAATTTGGCACCTGGATTTGGGGAGAATAAAAGGAAAAAACAAGATAGGAAACTAAAAGAAAAAGATTATTTTACACGGGCAAGGCAATGTGAGTAAAATGAACTCCTTGTCCATCTACATGGCTCAGTTTTTTCTATTTACCATCTGTGTTTTCCATTTAGGGGAAACCTTATCCATGGAAGACTCAAATTTAACATAGTTACATATTTTGGATTTTGAAAATCGATGTAGATGAACATTTACTTTATAAAACAGACACCTTTGAAGTGCTTATAAAAAGGAAGTAATTGGTTTATTGAAGATTTCATGCTTCTATTACTACCTGAGAATGGAATGACTTCTGTCTAATTATAAAAACTATAATGCCAATATCTATATTTTTCCAAATTACTCTGTGCTCATAAGGATTTGCTTTTGTCCTATTAGTTAGTTGATCGTGTTTTTGATGAAAGCCTCAACTTCCGGAAGATCCCTCCATTAGTTCACTCTAAAACGCCAGAAGGAAACAACTGTCGGTCTAGTGATCCAAGACCTCAACCAACAGAGCCTCCTGATCACTTAACAATTACAAGGCGGAGAACCTGGAGCAGGGATGAAGTGAGTAAACCATAAACTTTAACAAATGGCAGAGGAGGCATGCCCCGTTGGTGGGAAAAAGATGAGAACTATTCAATATATAGGGCTGGGGAAAAAAAGTGCTTGTCCTTATGGGTAGAATGGAATTTCATCCTGACATCACATCAAATACAAATAATTAACTCCAAATGAATTTAGTTCCTAAAGGGCAAAAGCAGAACTTTAAAATTTTTTAGTAAAATATAGGTAAATAGCTTTCAACATTGCAGTAGGGAATGATTTCTTAAAAGGGACAAAAAGTTTTGACTTTAATAAAAGATTGATAAATTTGAGTATGTTAAAGGACTATGTGAAACATACAGGCAACAAGGGATTAGTGTACAGAATATATCAGAACTCCTACAATCAATTTAAAAAGGCAAAAACAGCCCAGTAGAAAAATCTGCAAATAACATGCACAGCATTTCACTGAAAATACCCAAGGCCTATGAAGAGATGTTCAACTTCATGAGTGTTCGGAGAAATACTTTTCAAGACTACAGTGAGATTATTTTATACTCATTCAATTGGCAACAAATAAAAAAGTCTTAAAATATTAAATGTTGGAGAAGATGTGGATACATAAGATCTCTTATTGTTGCTAGTGAGCTTAAATTGGTCCAGTCACTTTGGCAAACAGTTTGACATTATTTCCTAAAGTTGAGCATAAGCATAGCCCATTATCTAGTAGTTTTGCTGCTAGTGCATACCCTTTCCCATTGAGAGCAAAAGTCATGCAAAAGGATATTTATAATAGCGGTGTGAACAGTAACAAAACTTGGAGACAATCTAAGTGTTTATATCTGAAGAAAATTGAATGTATTAACTGGTATGTGCACAAATTGAACAATTTATGGAGTAATCAAAACAAATGAACTACAGCAACATGCCACAATGTGGATGAATTTTAGCAATAGATTATTTAATGAAAAAAGCAATTCTCAAAAGATTGTATATAATGTGTTTTGTCACAAATTAATAAAGTAAAAATATATACTTAGGACAGAAATAGATCTAGCAAATTATATAAAAAGGAAAGCAAGGGAATGATAAAATGGGATTCAGAACATTGTTTACCTTGGGTGGAGGGAGACAGGGAGCTGCGATGGAAAAAACCTAGAGGTAGATTATAGCAGTTAGCTGTTTTCTTTATAACAGACCACAAAAATCTCAGTGGCATAAAGCAATAGGCACTTATTTATCACACACCTGTGGGTTAACTGGTGGTACTGCTCAGCTGGGCAATTAAAAGTTGTAGGTTGAGTTTAGGTTTGCTCCATGTGTCTCTCTTGTTGCTAGGACCACATCTGTGGATCACTGGATATACGGAACTGGAGGTAAAAGTTAGTGTATAAGAATATACATGTTTGCAGTAGTACAGAGTAGAAAAATATCTACCTGATGGAGAAGCACTGTAGCTAGTTCCATAGCTGCAATTATAATATGCTAGATGCTGTTAGAACACACTTTCTTTGTCCTGATAGTTGATAAGTTTTTCTTGGTTTCAGGGAAAGGGCCCATTCTCTAATCTTATTCATACTTACTTGTCCTGAGGTCTAGGAAGATAAATTTCTCTAAATGTAACAAAACTATAGAAGTTTATATTTTTAAAGAGAATGGAAACATTTAGATTGATAGTTATCTCATGGTTGATAATCAGAAAAAAATTTAATACATTGTGATACTGAACTCTATGACGTAGAAAAGAGAGATATCCTTTCTATGGTATAATCTACCATAGACCATCCTGCCCTTTCTCACTCCTTCCTAATTAATATGTCTTCTACTCTTATTTGGCCTTTTTTCTCAAGGCTCACAAAATACCATTATGCTTATTTAGCCTTTCATTGTCTTTATGTTGCTTTTCACACCCTAAGTTATCTTTTATCCCTCACTAAATTCAAATACTTATCATACTCAAGTTCTGGTTTTCCATGATACTTTCCTTATTAATGCCACCACTCACTGAACTCCCTTTCATTAGAATTCGTAAAGCAGTGAATCACAATTAGTACTTATTTACATTGTTTTTATAAAAATATTTAATATTTCCTGTATGTTGTTGTTATCTCCCCTACCAGTGTTTAAAGCATCTTAACATCCAAGGCCATATCTTATTTTCTGGGTTTTCTTTACAGAGTCTAGATATAGTTCTGACAATGTAAGGAACTGATTTTAGAACCCATATCTAGTCCCAAGTTCAGTCCTTTCTCTAGCATTCCACACTAGCTGTGCCTTTCATGGTTTAGCTCTTGGCAAACTACAGGATGCAGGCCAAATTCAGCCTACCACCTGGTTTTGTAAATAAAGTCTTATTATGACACAGCTGCTTTTGCTATAATGTAGCTGCTTTTGCTATAATGAGGTGCATAGTTGTGACAGAGACCATATGGCCCCAGTCTTCACTCTCTGGCCCTTTACAGAAGTTTGCTAACCCTTGGTTTTGCCCATAAAGTTCAACTGGGGTGGTAACAACCCCCATCATTAACACTTATTATTTTGAGTAAATTTTTAAAAATTATCTTTCCCACCGTGGAGAACAAGGATTATAATCTTCTTGATCTCTGTGTGCATATTATTTGGTGAATATTTGCCTACTATTTAATACTAGGAGACATGCCTTGAGTTTGGCTCAAGTACTCAGTGTAGTTGAAGGTGATATATAACTGTTATCATTTTGAATTTAATTCCACCAAAGGGGTATCCTAAAACTAGAGCATTATGGGAGGGTTATTAACCAAAGGACTAAATTAATGAAATAAACATCGATAACAGAATCTTATATGGGAATAAAGTCTCCAAATTCAATCACAGATTGAATGATTTTCTGACTGCACATTATTTGTCCAGCACTGTTTTGATGCCCTCACAGCTGAGTGCAGAAGGCAGCCAAGTAAGCAGGTAATTACAATTCACTGGGATAAGTGTAAGAAGGGAAATATAGGATGTGATACTGTGGGAACCCCTAGGAAAGGCACTTGAGAAAATTCAGAGAAGGGTTCTTAGAGATATTGCCATGCAATTTAAGTCCTGAAGGATGGGAGAGGTGTTGGACACTCGAAAACTGGGTCCAGTTGAGAGGGCTAGGGGATGATGAGAGATGACAGTGGACATACTTCATGGAGGGAACTGAGGAATAGAAAATTCAATACAACACAGTCCCTGTACACAAGATTCTGGCTAGCGAAGGGGTCAGACACTGAAAGATAATAAATTACTTATATTTTCCCATTTATGATCATTTGAATTGGAAGCATGGGGGACAGGATCATGATAGTAATTGAAGATTAGGTAATATGGATTGTTTTTTGAAAGTTATATGATGAAAATAATATGGAAACTTGACAAGTTATTTAACAAAAAAGAACTCCTTTGTTAATATTTTCTTTCTCAATTTAGTTACACATTGCTCTAATTAGATTCTTCATTGATCTTTATTAAAATTAGCATAAATATTAAATGTCCCTAAATGTAGTGAGTTGTGACTAGTTTTCTTGGTGGTTATCCAATAGAGCAGTACTATTTTAATGTCTGTTCTTTTCATGTTTCAGGTCATGGGAGATAATCTGCTGCTGTCATCCGTCTTTCAGTTTTCTAGGAAGATAAGACAGTCCATAGATAAGACAGCTGGAAAGATCAGGTATTTTTGTATTACTCAAACATCCTTGCTTCTGTTATCATCTGTTCCACTTTCTGCAGGCCTGCTACCACAGCTTCTGGGAACTCGTGAAATCAATGGTACTGAACCTTACTGCTGCCACTAGCATGTTCTTTCCTTTTTAGATATTATAGCTAAATGCTAGACAGCACGAAGGGCACAAAAAGAGAACAGATGTCCCAAATAATCAGCCCCTTGGTAATTGAGAGCTAACAGCTGTAATCACTTAGATTACTTTTATTAATAATCAGAAAAATTTACTCTTCCACAAAATAATAGTATTTGAAATTAACAGAATTTTAGGGCATCTTTTATGAGACCTCAAACTTTAGTCTAGTTACAGCTTCCTCATCAGTAAAGAGAACAAAATGAGTACTCTTGTAAGACTCAGAAAATTTATGTAAAAAGGCCGTAGATAGTCAAAAACTAGATTTTCTAATGCCTTTGCTATTTATTTATGTTGAATCACAATAATTTTTTCAGTGTCTGACCCCTTCGCTAGCCAGAATCTTGTGTACAGGGACTGTGTTGTATTGAATTTTCTATTCCTCAGTTCCCTCCATGAAGTATGTCCACTGTCATCTCTCATCATCCCCTAGCCCTCTCAACTGGACCCAGTTTTCGAGTGTCCAACACCTCTCCCATCCTTCAGGACTTAAATTGCATGGCAATATCTCTAAGAACCCTTCTCTGAATTTTCTCAAGTGCCTTTCCTAGGGGTTCCCACAGTATCACATCCTATATTTCCCTTCTTACACTTATCCCAGTGAATTGTAATTACCTGCTTACTTGGCTGCCTTCTGCACTCAGCTGTGAGGGCATCAAAACAGTGCTGGACAAATAATGTGCAGTCAAAAAATCATTCAATCAGTGATTGAATTTGGAGACTTTATTCCCATATAAGATTCTGTTAATCAATGTTTATTTCATTAATTTAGTCCTTTGGTTAATAACCCTCCCATAATGCTCTAGTTTTAGGATACCCCTTTGGTGGAATTAAATTCAAAATGATAACAGTTATATATCACCTTCAACTACACTGAGTACTTGAGCCAAACTCAAGGCATGTCTCCTAGTATTAAATAGTAGGCATATGATTGGGCCCTAAAGGTTTGTTAATTCATGTGTAATAACTAATTGATTAAGCTGACTTTTTTTTTTCCTACAAATTTCAGTTGGGCTTTATGCCAGGGAAGGGAGAGCTTCATTTGTCTCTGGGCACATGCTTGATTAGTAAATCATAGGAGGATGGTTTGTCATGTGAAGGAGAGCTCTCTTACTTGTGACAGAAGATGGGATCAGCAAACTTGGGAGTGATGTAGTCATTAAAGGAACACATACACAATACTTCACCTAAGATGATGTTAGAGCACTAATGACTTAATCACTGAGTATGATTAAAATGAAAATTATGCACTCATTTATAAGCCCAATCAGAAATTAGAAAATGGTGTTACTTATGAAGAGCCTGCAACCAATGTAATTTCTCTAAATCAGTTATAAACCTGAAAATGTGCACATTTTTAATTTAGAAAGATCCAGTGAAAATATATTGTTATTATATAAACCTTTTACTTCTTTGTAACATGATTTTAATAATAAAAATATTTTTTAAATAATAAAATTAATTTTAATAATAAAAAGGGGTGATTGGACTTAGATGGATTAGAAGTTGTGAATAGTAAAATACAGATGGTAAAGCAAAATAATGAAGTTAAGACAAATCACATGTAGGTAGCAAAGACAGCTGCCTGCTCAAATAAATGAGCTAGAATGTAAGTTCCGTGAGTAGGGGTCTTTGTCTAAACATACAGTCACTAGAATGTACAATATTTGTTACTATTTGTTGATGAATGATTCTTAAATTATTACTCTCTAGGAAATTAAGCTTCTTTAAAACTCATAGCTATATGTGAAAATTGATAAGGGTAAACTTATCAATAAAGACATATTGTCTTTAAGTTTTTTAACCCTTCAGTGGCTTAGAACTCTGGGGACATTTGTGTGAGTGTGTGAGTTAGGAACCTCAGGTGACAACTCTAAGACATTTTCAGCAAAGGTGAAATATGTATGGTTTAACAATTTGAAAAAGCACAAGCATTATACTCAGTAACCACCTTCTGGCAAAATTCACTGAATTTTCAGTGTGGCTAAGCACAGACTTTTTGTATTGTATGAGTCCCTTGTAATTCTAAGTTGGTCCATGAAATAGTCATTGTTTTCTTACTTTCACCAATCCTAATGCTGTAAGGACTCTTTTATAGAGCACATAATAATTTCTTATTCCTTAATATCATAGTCATTAGGTTAACAGCTCTTAGATAGCTGGCAAGGATGTTTAGTCTTTTGGGTATAGAAATTTTAACAGTAGATCAGAAGAATATTCTTATGTAGGATTCTGGAACCATTGTTGCCTTTTTAAGTATGGTTATTTGTAATTGTTGATGTTCCAGACTTGATTAGATGTTTATGAATTTCATGTTTTTAAATAAGTTGAACGTGGCACATTGAACTTTGAAGAAATACAAATAAAAATGTAATTTAGTTTACTACTTAAATACTGATCAGCTTCTAATAGTAATACTTTACTTTCTGGTACAGTGTTGGTTTTTATATAAGGCAGTTAAACTAGATTTCCAAGCCCAATGACGAAATTCAAATAGAAACTAAAAAGGTATCTAGTATTTACAGCTCTCTAAAGCTGCCGAATCGTGTCTTCTAGATTGAAGAGAGAAGCATACCACATTTGAAAGACAAGTCAAAATTTTGTGGTCCTTTATTTTATAAGTTAAGATACTTGAAATTAATTTTGAACATAAGGATCTTTATTAGCAATTGTTTATGTCAAAAGGATAGTGTCTTAACTCTTAATAGGTTATTATGTACAAATATACTAACATGAATTAGGATTTTTAAAGAAAAGCAGCATAAGTACTCTAGTTTTCAACCTTTGAAATAATGTACACGCTTTGCTCAATCCATATGAAGCCTTTTCCTATTTAAAGAGGTCTTAACAGACACAGTTGTTTATACCTAATTCAACCTGTTTTCATCTTATATTTATACTGCGTATGTTCTGTATGAATGAAGTTGTGCTTTTGTTATAAAAGGTGGTTATATGGTTAATTACAAGTATTAGATAAAGTTTTGGGGTTATTCATCTACATTTGTTTTATATTTGGTTTTCAGTAAAGAATGAGATAAGTACTAAAGGATTTATTCATAACCCTTTAGTGTGTATTCATAACCAGTCAGTTACTTTATTAGTACAAATCTCACATAAATGAGTTTATTGGTAATGTTGGCTCAGTATTTAATTCACAGTTCGTGTTAACACTTAGTGTTTTTTTTAATTCTTGTGTAGCTTTGAAAAGATACATTGCTTTTGTATTATCATGAAAAATGTGATAAGTTTTTAAAATATGAAAAGTAAAATGCTTATTTTTTTTATTTATAGAATATTATTTAAAGACAAAGATCGGAATTGGGATGAAATAGAAAGCAAGTTAAGAGCTGAAAGTGAAGTCCCTATTGTGAAAACCTCAAGCATGGTATGATCATTTTTCTTGAATATTAAAACATTTTTTTAAAGTAAGGTTTTGTTTTCAGGGAATGATATGCTTATTTTTAAACTGTTGATTTACATTTATAAAAGAAGATAAAAGTGCACAAATTTGGGGAATTTTATGCCTTCAGTTGTCTCTTACAGGGATTTAAAATGTTGACTGCTTCAAAGTTGCAGAGGGTATGGAGGAACCTTTTATGTTTCTCACTGTTATACACTCTTGTTCTTGTAATAATTATATGTTATAAATAAGCAATTTTGAAATAGGAGCCAAACTCAAATATAAGTTGACATCAGTCATTTCTATTTACTTAATAGATTGCTTGTCTCCTCCTCAAGAATTTGTACAGATTTTTATTGTTCAGGAAGTCATCCTAAAACTGAGGTTGCAGTTTATACATTTTCCAAAGAAAATCCTTAAGCACTTTTACAAAGTCATTGCAAGAGTGATCAATACAAGTTTTTCAGAATCTTTGCTTATTGTTATTATTATTACCTGGAACTTTTCATCTTCTGTCATCTCATTGAAAAAAAATCTGTTTCAACATTAAAGATTTTAAAATTTGAATCTTGTGTACTGGATATCATGAATTATTTCATATCCTGTTGCTACAGATGTGGTGCCATGTCAATAATACTAAGGATTCCAAATAAGATTAGTGTGAAGTTCATTGCTTATCAAATCAAATAAAAATGTTTTAATTAAAGTAAGCTAATTTTTGTCATTGTTTTCCCTACAGGAGATTTCTTCTATCTTACAGGAGCTAAAAAGAGTTGAAAAGCAGCTACAAGGTAAATTTACTACTGATTAAGTGTAAAGAGCTAACAATTTGGGACAACTACATTCTAAGTGCTATTTCTAAAATATTATTAAGTACTAGAACACTGTTTAAGTGTAACGATGTATGGATAAAGATATAACGTTCTACATATTCAAATTACTCATAAAAAGAAAGTATTAAAACCAGTATAAATAATTAAAAATATAATAAAGTTAAATTCTAGGCACATAGGCTAGAAGTTATAATTCATAGTATTATATATAGTATATGAAAAATATATAAAATATTAAAATGTGTATATGCAGCTGAAAATGCTGATTTACAAATAGCATTGTTTACTTGATTTGATAATTCTTAAATTATATATATGGTATAACCCAAATGAACTTATGTTATCATATAAATAATAATCATTTGGATAAACCACAAGAAATGAGTGCATATTGGACACAGGGACCAGAAGGAGGAGGTAGAGAAGAAAAAGAGACTGTTGGCCTCCTAAACTTCAACAGGGACATTGTTTTTGGTGTATGTCAGATCTTTAATTATGCATTTATGCCTATGTGTGTCTTGACCTAGAAGTCCCCAGTGGTACAACAAGCAGATTCCAGAGTCAGTTGTTAATTCTGTCTTTGTTGATTGAATTATCAGAGGCATGATATGTTGGTCCAACTAAGTGATTCTTAACCTCTTTTCAGCCTTAGCACACCTAAGGGTTATAGTATAACCCCCATGAGGCAAAGTGGCTTGTTTACATGATTATTAGCTGGTAGGAGGGAGTATGCTTTTAAAAGGACCTCTTAAATAATTCTTGTATCTATGGTGCTTCTTTCTCCCAACTCCCCACTCTACCCAATGCCAAGTTGAAAATCACTGTCCAAGATTTTGCAAGGATCTTTTGGATTGAAAGCTGGTTTCTATCTGGCCCTTCCCATGAGGTAGCAAGGTCTATTTGGTCTGCTGGGGCTGCCACGGGATATTAGTATCTGGGCTATGAGGGGAACTTTATGGCCCAGTGGTACATATATACTTGTACATGGCTGATACCCTAGCACTCTCACCAGGATGAAGGACAACATGCTGTGGTAGCATTCGGAGTGTGCTGATAGTACTTCGGCCTCCTCAACTTTCAGTTTACCCTGAACCGCATTTTAGCAACCAATCTCCAATTATCTGAGTAATAAATAAGGCCAGTAGTGTTCCTTTAAATCATAACCAATATTTTCATCATCCTCTTATAATGATTAAAGCATATTTCAAAAAGATCTTTCCTGAATTCCATATCTCCAAATCCTAGTCTTCCAGCAGGCTCAGATGCCCATAAGTAGCCTACTCAAGGGACCATAGAAAGCTTTTAGGCTTTTATAATCCACAATATAGATCAGCCCAGAATTCCTGAAAGTGGGGTTTAAAATATAGAATTGAAAGGATTAGCCAAATTTAAGCTCATATAAGCATCAGTAATTGAAATACTATCCAAATCACAAGCAATATTCATATCCAGATTTAACTGTATCTACAATTATATCTTTTTCCCTCTACATCTTTTTTTTCTTTCAGCAATCAATGCTATGATTGACCCAGATGGAACTCTAGAAGCTCTGAACAACATGGGATTTCCCAGTGCTATCTTGCCATCTCCATCAAAACAGAAATCCAGTCCTGTGAATAACCACAGCAGCCCGGGTCAGACACCGACACTTTGCCAACCAGAAGCTAGGGTTCTTCATCCTGCTGCTGTTTCAGTCTCAGCTGAATTTGAGAATGCCGAATCTGAGGCTGATTTCAGTATACATTTCAATAGGTTCAACCCTGATGGGGAAGAGGAAGATGTTACAGTACATGAATGACTTTCTCTTGCTTGTTAGAAATAATTACCTGTGGAATGACTAGGAATATTGGAAGCAGCATAGTGTTGACTTATACAAAATAAGAAAGCTTGGTCAACTACAATCTTGTTATCTCTGTCTTCTTAATTTTATTTATTTTTTATCTATAATGTGGAGTCATAGTAATCCTTTCAAACCATTTAGATAACCATTTGATGCACATAGAGGAAAAATCAGATTGTGACAGTTTCACATTTTGTGGTTTTATGATTTTCAAATTGAATTAGATAATTGCATCCTTTCCCTTCATAGATCTTTGTTTTTTTTCTTTAAGCCATGCTGTGACCTACAAGCAAACTAAATACCCAACATTTCTGACCCCCATGTATCCTGTGCCAAGCTGCTCCCTGAAATGGACTTCCTCTTCATCTGTACAGATTTGTTAAACACATATTTGCTTCTTAAATAATAGGATTTATATTAGTATTCATTACCATTGGATACAATGACATATTACTCTCCACAGTCAAACTGACCTTTCAAAACAGTCCTTCTTGTGTTCTAAAATTTTCCAACATATATGTGATTTATATAACTTTGTTGCTGCGTAAATTTTCTTGGGGTTTATGGAGATGAACTATTACGTTTGCACTAAGATTTGCTGGGAGTGGTAGGTAGACATATCTGTATGTCAGTAAGGACTAACCATCTTTTTTTTTTTTTTGTATATAGGATATTGATAACTGTATTTGTTTTAACTCCACAGTGTTTTACTCCACTTTAAAAAAGAATTTGGCACTTTTTACCATTTGTTTTTAATGAAAGTAAGATTTTGTCTCATTTTAGGGCAAATAACTAGAAGGATTAAACTAGACAGTTTAGGTGGAGTATATTTTTAAAACTAAGAACATGTATATTGGTCCTGTGTTACCAAGTTTATATGTGACAGTTGAAAAAATTTTTCCCTTGAAATGATCATGAAGTTAAAATTTTTGGCATTAGGAAACTTGGAGAACCAGTAGTCATAAGATTAGTGGATAGTTTCATTCCCAAGCGATAAGTTGCCTCTGTGTGTTTCCCTGTAGGACCCAGTAGTAAATCCTGTCTCAGTCGTGTACATTAATAAGGACCCTGCAAGGCGACAACGACCAAGGCTTTGGGCCTGTGCTAAACAGGAAGCTTATGAAAAGTATCTTCTATAAACTTGTTTTTTCTCCTTCCAGTAAGTTCACATTTGGATAAGTTTAAAAAGAAAGTAATTATCTTTATGTTGCCAGAACACTATAATTTGGGTGTATCTTATTAATTCAGTTAAATATTATTAGTAGACCTTGACCCCATCAGTCTATAAAGGTTAAAACTGCAACTTTTGCAACTTTTATGAAATACTCTTTAATATTTCAGCAATAATCCTGTGCTACATTTGTTTTAAGAAAGTAGCTCTGTTCACTTCAAAACTTTACAGGATTTTTAAAAATCCTGTACTGTTGGACCAGTTAAAGATGCAAAAAAACTGTTTTGTAGAGATGTAAAAACAAAAGTCTGTTGTATAATGGATCTCATATTTTTCTTTAAATTAAAAAAAAAAAGGGTAAATGGACTGTTCTTGTAAACCTAAATTCCCAATTCTGTCTAATAAAGGAAGACTGAAAAAATGATTTTAAAGAGCATGAATGGAAAGATACAATTGCTTTGAAGAAATAAGTGAAACATTAAAACAGGGTCAATCCATTTGAAGAAAAAGTATGACAAAGTAATCACCATTGTTTCCTCTTTGTTTAATGTTTGAGTACTGATTATATCAACATGGAAGTAGAAGGTAAGGAGTTGTTTAGGAAAATATTAGCATCTATTCTACTTACATTATCATTTAAGTGTTTACACAGTTTTGTTCAATTACAAACATTTGGCCTTTTACTATGTTATTTTTATTTTGTATGAATACATTATTCTCCTTATTTATTTTTGTTACCTTTATTACTTACGTTATTTTGTTATGCATTTACAACTCCATTTTTAAATAAAGTGTTTCTGGAACTTTATGCAGTTGATTGTACATTTTATTTCTTCTACCATCTGGATTACTAATACTTCATCAATTTATATAATTGTATATCGTTTTCCAAGGTTTAGCAAAAGAAGAAATTCTTCAGTTTTAATTAATATGTGGTAACTGTAGAACTTCATACTATTTTGGGGTAAAGAAGAAAATATTTTCTTAGCAAATTTAATTCTCTTAGCTTAATACGCTAATGTAATAGGTACATGCACAGCCTTTATTTTTAGCTTGCCTGGACTCATCAGAAAGCTTTATGACAGTGATATATTTGGGGAACAAAGAAGAATTTAAAATACATCTTAAATTTAAGAACTATCCATTTGGACTCATTTTCTTTCATCGTATCATTTGTTCCCAAGAGTCTTGAATATTTCCTTGTTAACAATAATAATAATGTTATCATTCAGCATTCTGTTTCTTGGCCTGACCTTTTTAGGCTTTCCATAATGTGGCTCTTTTTTTATGTCAGTATATACACCTGATACAGACTCTCCACCATGAGTTCCTGACTGGAGCTTCTTCACCGCTCTGTGTACTGCTTCTTCCTTCCCTTCCTTCCTGCTTATACACATTCCTCCCATTCTTCAGAGTCCCACTGACCTCTTCATAAAGCTTCCCTCACTTGACTGGGCCACAGCAAAGGGCTGCGCCACATACTTACATTTTCCCCTTCCCTTCCCGCACTATATATACACGTGTTTCTTCCTTCTAAACTAATAATCTCTATTTCCTGGGTATACTGTATTTTAAAATGCCTGTGCTGTTTTGCTTCCTTCATCTGTCTTTGGTTTTGCTTGCCATATATGTCTCTGCCTGACAGGATCCTAACTTTTGAAAGGAAACTAGACTTAGAAGCTTAGGCTCCAGACCCATTCCTCACTACCTAAAAATGTGTTTCTATATCTACTGATCTGCAGAATGAAAGCATCTTGATATCCAAGTCCCTTCTAATCCAAGTGGTCTATGACTGTGAAATGGTTCTCCTTCCTGTTTTTCTTCAGAAAACCTTCTCTGATTCCTTGCCCTACAAAATCCTTTATATCTCTATATCGTCTTTGGAAAAATTTCTGTTTAGGTCTTCTGCCCATTTTTGGATTGGGTTGTTTTTTTGATATTGAGCTGCATGAGCTGCTTGTAAATTTGTAGATGAATCCTTTGTCAGTTGCTTCATTTGCAAATATTTTCTCCCTTTCTGAGGGTTGGCTTTTCGTCTTGTTAATGGTTTCCTTTGCTGTGCAAAATCTTTTAAGTTTCATTAGGTTCCATTTGTTTGTTTTTGTTTTTATTTACATTTCTCTAGGAGGTGGGTCATAAAGGATCTTGCTGTGATTTATGTCATAGAGTGTTCTGCCTATGTTTTCCTCTAAGAGTTTGATGGTGTCTGGCCTTACACTTAGGTCTTTAATCCATTTTGAGTTTATTTTTGTGTATGGTGTTAGGGAGTGTTCTTTGTTCATTCTTTTACATGTAGCTCTCCAGTTTTTCCATCACCACTTATTTAAGAGGCTGTCTTTTCTCCATTGTATATTCTTGCCTCCTTTATGAAAGATAAGGTGACCATATGTGCGTGGGTTTTTCTCTGAGCTTTCTATCCTGTTCCATTGATCTATATTTCTGTTTCTGTGCCAGTACCATACTGTCTTGATTACTGTAGCTTTGTAATATAGTCTGAAGTCAGGGAGCCTGATTCCTCCAACTCCATTTTTCTTTCTCAACGTTTTCTTTATCAAAGCCAATTGCTAAAAAAAAAAAAAAAAAAAAAAGGCCAATTGCTTTGGCTATTTGGAGTCTTTTGTGTTTCGATACAAATTGTGAAATTTTTTGTTCTACTTCTGTGAAAAATGCCATTTGTAGTTTGATAGGGATTGCGTTGAATGTGTACATTGCTTTGGGTAGTTTTAGTCATTTTCACAATGTTGATTCTTCCAATCCAAGAACATGGTATATCTCTCCATCTGTTTGTATCATCTTTAACTTTTTTCATCAGTGTCTTATAGTTTTCTGCATATAGGTCTTTTGTCTCCTTAGGTAGATTTATTCCTAGCTATGTTATTCTTTTCGTTGCAATGGTAAATGGGAGTGTTTCCTTAATTTCTCTTTCAGATTTTTCATCATTAGTGTATAGGAATGCAAGAGATTTCTGTGCATTAATTTTGTGTCCTGCTACATTACCAAATTCATTGATTAGCTCTAGTAGTTCTCTGGTAGAGTCTTTAGGAGTCTCTGTGTATAGTATTATGTCATATGCAAACAGTGACAGCTTTACTTCTTTTCTGATTTGTATTCCTTTTCTTTTTTTTTTTCTGATTGCTGTGGCTAAAACTTCCAAAACTGTGTTGAATAAGAGTGGTGAGAGTGGGCAACCTTGTCTTGTTCCTGATCTTAGAGGAAATGGTTTCAGTTTTTCACCATTGAGAACGATGTTAGCTGTGGGTTTGTCAAATATGGCCTTTATTATGTTGAGGAAAGTCCCCTCTATGCCTACTTTATGGAGGGTTTTATCATAAATGGGTGTTGAATTTTGTCAAAAGCTTTTTCTGCATCTATTGAGATGATCATATGTTTTTTATCCTTCAATTTGTTAATATGATGTATCACATTGATTTGCGTATATTGAAGAATCATTCCATTCCTACAGTAAACCCCCCTTCATCATGGTGTATGATCCTTTTAATGTGCTTTTTGCTAAATTTTGTTGAGGATTTTTGCATCTATGTTCATCAGTGATATTGGCTTATAGTTTTCTTTCTTTGTGAAATCATTGGTTTTGGTATCAGAGTGATGGGGGTGTCATAGAATGAGTTTGGGAGTGTTCCTCCCTCTGCTATACTTCGGAGGAGTTTGAGAAGGATAGGTGTTAGCTCTTCTCTAAATGTTTGATAGAATTCGCCTGTGAAGCCATCTGGTCCTGGACTTTTGTTTGTTGGAAGATTTTTAATCACAGTCTCAATTTCAGTGCTTGTGATTGGTCTGTTTATATTTTCTGTTTCTTCCTGGTTCTGTCTTGGAAGGTTGGCTTTTCAAAGAATTTGTCCATTTCTTCCAGGTTGTCCATTTTATTGGCATAGAGTTGCTTGTAGTAATCCCTCATGATCCTTTGTATTTCTGCAATGTCAGTTGTTGCTTCTCCTTTTTCATTTCTAATTTTATTGATTTGAGTCCTCTTCCTCTTTTTCTCAATGAGTGTGGCTAATGGTTTATCAATTTTGTTTATCTTCTCAAAGGACCAGCTTTTAGTTTTATTGATCTTGGCTATTGTTTCCTTCATTTCATTTTCATTTATTTCTGATCTGATCTTTATGATTTCTTTCCTTTTGCTAACTTTGGGGTTTTTTTGTTCTCCTTTCTCTAATTGCTTTAGGTGTAAGGTTAGGTTGTTTATTTGAGGTGTTTCCTGTTTCTTAAGGTAGGATTGTATTGCTGTAAAATTCCCTCTTAGAACTACTTTTGCTGCATCCCATAGGTTTTGGGTCATTGTGCTTTCATTGTCATTTGTTTCTAGGTATTTTTTGATCTCCTCTTTTGATTTCTTCAGTGATCTCTTGGTTATTAAGTTGTGTACAGTTTTGCCTCCATCTGTTTGTGTTTTTTACAGATTTTTTTCCTGTAATTGATATCTTGTCTCATAGTGTTGTGGTTGGAAAAGATACTTGATATGATTTCAGTTTTCTTAAATTTACCAAGGCTTGATTTGTGACCCAAAATATGATCTATCCTGGAGAATATTCCATGAGCACTTGAGAAGAAAGTTTATTCTGTTGTTTTTGGATGGAATGTCCTATAAATATCAATTAAGTCCATCTTGTTTAATGTATCATATAAAGCTTGTGTTTCATTATTTTTTTTCAATTTGGATGATCTGTCCATTGGTGAAAGCAGGGTGTTAAATTCCCCTACTATGATTGTGTTACTGTCGATTTCCCTTTTTATGGCTGTTCGCATTTGCCTTATGTATTGAGGTGCTCCTATGTTGGGTGCATGAATATTTACAATTGTTATATCTTCTTGGATTGATCCCTTGATCTCTATGTAGTGTCCTTCCTTATCTCTTACAACAGTCTTTATTTTAAAGTCTATTTTGTCTGATATGAGAATTGGTACTCCAGCTTTCTTTTGGTTTCCATTTGCATGGAATATCTTTTTCCATTCCCTCACTTTCAGTCTGTATGTGTCCCATGTCTGAAGTGGGTCTCTTGTAGACAGCATATATATGGGTCTTTGTATCCATTCAGCCAGTCTGTGTCTTTTGGTTGGAGCATTTAATCCATTTACATTTAAGGTACGTATTGATATGTATGTTCCTATTACCATTTTCTTAATTGTTTTGGTTTTGTTATTGTAGGTCTTTTCCTTTTCTTTTGTTTCTTGCCTAGAGAAGTTCCTTTAACATTTGTTATAATGCTGGTTTGGAGGGCTTTCCTGGTGGCGCAGTGTTGAGAGTCCGCCTGCCGCTCAGGGGACACGGGTCCGTGCCCCTGTCCAGGAAGATCCCACATGCTGTGGAGTGGCTGGACCCATGAGCCATGGCCGCTCAGCCTGCGCGTCCGGAGCCTGTGCTCCACAGTGGGAGAGGCTGCAGTAGTGAGAGACCCACGTACTGCAAAAAATAAAAAAATAAAGCTGGTTTGTTTTTGCTGAATTCTCTTAGCTTTTACTTATCTGTAAAGGTTTTAATTTTTCCGTCAAATCTGAATGAGATCATTGCTGGGTAGAGTAATCTTGGTTGTAGGTTTTTCCCTTTCATCAGTTTTAATATGTCCTGCCATTCCCTTCTGGCTTGCAGAGTTTCTGCTGAAACATCAGCTGTTAACCTTATGGGGATTCCCTTCTATGTTATTTGTTGTTTTTCCCTTGTTGCTTTTAATATTTTTTTTTGTATTTAATTTTTGATAGTTTGATTAATTTGTGTCTTGGCATGTTTCTCCTTGGATTTATCCTTTATGGGACTCTGTGCTTCCTGGGCTTGATTAAGTATTTCCTCTCCTATGTTAGGGAAGTTTTCAACTATAATCTCTTCAAATATTTTCTCAGTCCCTTTCTTTTTCTCCCTTCTTCCTGGACCCCTATAATTCAAATGTTGGTGCTTTTAATGTTATCCCAGAGGTCTCTGAGAGTGTCCTCATTTCTTTTCATTCTTTTTCTTTATTCTGCCCTGCAGTAGTTATTTCCACTATTTTATCTTCCAGGTTACTTATGCATTCTTCTGCCTCAGTTATTCTGCTATTGATTCCTTCTAGAGAATTTTTAATTTCATTTATTGTGTTGTTCATCATTGTTTGTTTGCTCTTTAGTTCTTTTGGTGCTCGTTAAATATTTCTTGTATTTTCTCCATCACATTTCCAAGATTTTAGATCATCTTTACTATCATTACTCTCAATTCTTTTTCAGGGGGAGTACCTATTTCCTCTTCATTTGTTTGGTCTGGTGGGTTTTTACCTTGCTCCTTCATCTGCTGTGTTTCTCTGTCTTCTCTTTTTGCTTAACTTACTGTGTTTGGGATCTCCTTTTTGCAGGCTGCAGGTTCGTAGTTCCTGTTGTTTTTGGTGTCTGCCCCCAGTGGCTAAGTTTGGTTTAGTGGGTTGTGTAGGCTTCCTGTTAGAGGGGACTAGTGACTGTGTTCTGGTGGATGAGGCTGGATCTTGTCTTTCTGGTGGGCAGGTCCAAGTCCGGTGGTGTGTTTTGGGGTGTCTGTGACCTTATTATGATTTTAGGCAGCCTCTCTGCTAATGGGTGGGCTTATGTTCCTGTCTTGCTAGTTGTTCGGCATAGGGTGTCCAGCAATGGAGCTTGCTGGTCGTTGAGTGATGCTGGGTCTTAGCATTGAGATGGAGATCTCTGGGCGAGCTTTTGCCATTTGATATTACATGGAGCCAGGAGGTCTCTGGTGGACCAATGTCCTGAACTCAGCTCTCCCACCTCAGAGGCACAGGCCTGACACCCAGCAGGAGCACCAGAATCTTGTCAGGCACACGGCTCAGAAGTAAAGGAGAAAAAAAAAAAAGAGAGAGAGAGAGAGGGGGGTGGGGGGAGAGGGAGAAAGGGAGGGAGAGAGGGAGAGAGAAAAAGAAAAAGAATAAAAAAATAGAATAAATGAAAGTTTTTAAAATAAATATTATAAAAAATATTAAAAAGTAATAAAAAAGAATAAACGGAGACAAATGGTAAAAGCAAAGCTATTCAGACAAAATCACACAAAGAATACACATACAAAAAGAGAAAAAAAATATATATATATATGTATGTATGTATATCTCTAAAGTCCACCGCTCAATTTTGGGTTGATTCTTTGTCTATTCATGTATTCCACAGATACAGGGTACATCAAGTTGATTGTGGAGATTTAATCCGCTGCTCCTGGGGCTGCTGGGAGTAATTTCCCTTTCTCTTCTTTGTTCGCACAGCTGCTGGGGTTCAGCTTTGGATTGGCTCCGGGTCTGCGTGTAGGTCACCTGAGGGCATCTGTTCTTCACTCAGGATGGGGTTAAAGTAGCAGCTGCTTCTGGGGCTCTGGCTCACTCAGGCTGGGGGAGGGAGGGGTATGGAATGCAGGGTTGCACAACTGTGTAAATACACTAAAAACCATTCATTGTGTACTTTAAATAGTTGAATTATAACATATCTATTATCTATATCTATATAAAATAGATATGTGAATAAAGTTATTTCCAAAAAAGAAGAATTAAAAGTGATACTATTACTACTTTCTACTATTATTAGGAGAAGGAGGTGGGGAGGAGGAGAGGAAATGTAAAGTCAGGTGAAGGTGCAACTGATTGCTCTAGCAGTGACCAGTTTTGCACCTATTAGCATTCCTCCTTGCCTATAGATGTCTGTACTCTACATTTTCCTTTGTATTCGTTTTTAAATCTTATTGGTTCCCTCATTAAAATGAGTTAATATTATTAGGAGAAGGAGGTGGGGAGGAGGAGAGGAAATGTAAAGTCAGGTGAAGGTGCAACTGATTGCTCTAGCAGTGACCAGTTTTGCACCTATTAGCATTCCTCCTTGCCTATAGATGTCTGTACTCTACATTTTCCTTTGTATTCGTTTTTAAATCTTATTGGTTCCCTCATTAATTAATGAGTTAAATAAAATCTTTGACATGTGTGTGTTCTTTTTAAAAAACAGAAAATGAGGTATTTCTCATGAAGATTTTTAGTTTACCAAAACGAGTTGTACTGGGAGAACTGGAAACCAAGACACACGTGAAGAGTCAATACTGTATCAGTCTAAAATGAGCAACTATTATGTGCTGACACTGTGCTAGGTCCTTTAGTACTTCATTTAATCTTCACAACAACCCGGAACTATAGATAAGAATTACTCATCCCATTTTACAGAAAGAGCAGAGGTTTGAGTCAAATAAGAGACTCTAGATTACAAAGTAAGTGTGAGTCAGATTTGAACTCAGGTCCAACTGACTTTTTCAATCCTCCTTATTTTCAGTCATGAGGAGACAATATGGTATAAATGTAGTAGAAAGCCACTCAGTGGAGTTAGAAATCTGCAACTAAATTTAATGTAGTTTTGGCTTTGGGCAAGTGATTTCAATTCTCACCTCACTTTCATTGTCTGTAAAATGGGGTAGGGAGGTTGACTAGCTGATCTCTGATGTATCTTCCTGCTATATTAGTTTGTATTCTGTGACCTTCAGATACTTCACTCTTCGCTCTCTTCCCCAGATTTGAGGCAGAAACATATTTTGCTGTCTTTACAGTAATCCTGCCTCTCTTCCTGTTCCCTTAATAAAATGATTGGCCAGACGCTCACTCTTGCATTCGTATGTTATTCTTCCTTAAGCTGCGTAATATTTTGCTCATTTCACTTTTGCCCACACAAAGATTGCCAGTGATTTGGCCTAGTGATGATGGTACCACTTCCCAGGAAAAAAAGCCTAGCATTTACTGAACCCCTTCTATACGCCAGGCACTACTGACCACGGCAGTATTTTGAGAGTTTGTTTTCCATATTTCTCCCTTTGGCCACAATTGCTCATAGTCTCTGGGGAGGAGAGAAAGCAAAACTCAACTGTAATTCTCTTTGGCTTTGAGGTTTTAGAGACCAAAGCCCTTAGGGGAATACATATGACTTTTAGACAAGTGAAACAAAGCAGATTCTCAGAATTTAGTTGGAATTCCAAGAGAGAAGGATTTCTTCCATCCTAGAAAATGAGGACCTTCTGTCTCCAGAGAGAAGGGGAGAACCCGCTGTAGCTTCAGAGCAGTGGCACTGCGAGGCAGCTGCATCCCTGAAGAAAAACTGTGGGACGTGTGTCTGGGCAATTGGGACTGTGGACAGCTTGGAAAGTTCCCCTTGACTTGCTCGCTGCAGGGAAGCAGCAGAGGACCAACAGGCCAGGTTCCCAGGACAGTAGGCCTCTCGGGTGACCTCTGCGGTCAGCTTGACACAGTGTGGAACTGAAGCTGAATCTGGCCTCTGTACCCCAACACCAAATTAAATCTTGGAGACAGAGTTTTGGGTAAAGTAGAAAAGAATAGCTTTGTTGCTTTGCCAGACAAAGGGGGCCACAGTGGGCTAATGCCCTCAAAACTGTGTGTCCCGACCTGGAGGCGGGTAGTGAGGAGTTTTATAATAATGGTTCAAAGAGGGTGTGATCAGCTCATGGACATTCTTCTGATTGGTTGGTAATGCAGTAAGTAGGCATCAGCATCATCAACCTTGTGGTTCCAACCAGTCTGGGGTCTACATGCTTGTGGGCAGCATACAGTTAACTTCTCCCACCAGGTGGGAGTTTCAGTATCTGCAAAACAGCTCAAAGATATTGTTATGTATATTCCTTGAGGGGGGAAAAAGGACTCTGTTCCAAGGCTGCATTGTTGTTGTTGTTGTTTTCAATTTTTGTTTTATATAGGAGCAAAGTTGATTAACAATGCTGTGTTAGTTTCAGGTGTACAGCAAAGTGAATCAATTATACATATACATGTATCTATTCTTTTTCAAATTCTTTTCCCTTTTCAGTTATTATAGAGTATTGAGCAGAATACCCTGTGCTATATAGAAGGTCCTTGTCGGTTATCTATTTTAAATATAGCAGTGTGTACATGTCACCCCCAAACTCCCAATCTATCCCTCCCCACCACACTTCCCCACTGGTAACCAAAAGTTCGTTCTCTAAGTCTGTGAGTCTGTTTCTGTTTTGTAAATAAGTTCATTAATACCATTTTTTTTAAGATTCCACATATAAGCAATAGCATATGATATTTGTCTTTCTCTGTCTGACTTACTTCACTTAGTATAATAATCTCCAGGTCCATCCATGTTGTTGCAAATGGTATTATTTCATTCTTTTTTATGGCTCAGTAATATTCCATTGTATATATGTACCACATCTTGTATATATGTATACAAGATGTGGTACATATATGTATACACATTGTGTATATGTACCAAATGTCTGTCAGTGGACATTTAGGTTGTTTCCATGTCCTGGCTATTGTAAATAGTGCTGCTATGAATATTGGGGTGCATGTATCTTTTTGAATTATGGTTTTCTCTGGGTATATGCCTAGGAGTAGGATTGCTGGGTCATATGGTAGTTCTATTTTTAGTTTTTTAAGGAACCTCCATACTGTTCTCCATAGTGGCTGTACCAATTTACATTCTCACCAACAGTGCAAGAGGGTTCCCTTTTCTCCACATCCCCTCCAGCATTTATTGTTTGTAGACTTTTTTTTTTTTTGCGGTATGCAGGCCTCTCACTGTTGTGGCCTCTCCCATTGCAGTGCACAGGCTCCGGACACGCAGGCTCAGCGGCCATGGATCAGGAGCCTAGCCGCTCCGCGGCATGTGGGATCTTCCCGGACCGGGGCACGAACCCTTGTCCCCTGCATCACCAGGCAGACTCTCAACCACTGTGCCACCAGGGAAGCCCTGTTTGTAAACTTTTTGATGATGGCCATTCTGACTTGTGTGAGGTGGTATCTCATTGTAGTTTCGATTTACATTTCTCTACTAATTAGTGATGTTGAGCATCTTTTCATGTGCCTCTTGGCCATCTATATGTCTTCTTTGGAGAAATGTCTATTTAGGTCTTCTGTCCATGTTTTGATTGGGTTGTTTGCATTTTTTATATTGAGCTGCATGAGCTGTTTGTGAATTTTGGAGACTAATTTTGTTGGTCACATTGTTTTGCCAATATTTTCTCCCATTCTGAGCGTTGTCTTTTCATGTTCTTTATGGTTTCCTTTGCTGTGTAAAAGCTTTTAAGTTTAATTCGGTCCCATTTGTTTATTTTTGATTTTGTTTCCATTACTCTAAGAGATGGATCAAAAAAGATATTGCTGCAACTTATGCCAAAGAGTGTGCTTGTGTTTTCCTCTAAGCGTTTTATAGTATCTGGTCTTACATTTAGGTCTTTAATCCATGTTGTTTATTTTTGTGTATAGTGTTAAAGAATGTTCTAACTTTATTTTTTACATGTAGCTGTCCCATTTTCCCAGCACCATTTATAAAGACTGTCTTTTCTCCATTGTATAGTCTTGTCTCCTTTGTCATAGATTAATTGACCATGTGTGCGTGGGTTTATCTCTGGGCTTTCTATCCTGTTCCATTGATGTATATTTCCATTTTTGTGCCAGTACCATACTGTTTTGATGACTATAGCTTTGTAGTATAGTCTGACATCAGTGAGCCTGATTCCTCCAGCTCCATTTATCTTTCTCAAGATTGCTTTGGCTATTTAGGGTCTTTTTGTGTCTCCATCCAAATTTTAAGGTTTTCTTGTTCTAGTTCTGTGAAAAATGTCATTGGTAATTTCTTGACTGTTCCTCCCTTGTCTCTACAATCCCACCCATCCCTAATTAGCAACTGTTTGAACCTGCCCATTGAAACTCAGGGAAGGTCATGGAGGCTGAATGAAGCCTATTTCCTGAAATCAAGAAATAGGGGAAACAGAAGGCTTTTGTGCCTAGGAGCCCCACAGGGTCCTGATCGGTTTCAGAATTCTGTAGACTATCCTTGGTAGGAGCAGAGCCAGGATTTGAGCCCGAGTCAGTTCCTCTGGAACAGTTCAGGCAAATTATTAATTTGCCCCTTTCACTGCCCAAAGTGTCTCTATTTATAACAAATTAAATGTGCATCCAGTTTTGCCGCCCAATAGCCTGGGCGTCACTTCCTTCAGCCTCATTCTCAAAAGCCAGGAGCCAGAGGAGAGAGGTGAGCACCCATCCAGCCTCCACACTGCTGACCAAGGGCTGGGGGGTGGCAGTGGCAGCATGTGACCCCCTCTCTGTGGCCAACCAGGCTGGGAAAGCCTCAGGAAGCCTGCATCCTCAGGTCAGTCTGTGGAGGATGCAGGAGAGGGTGAAGAGTGTTTCTCTTCAGTAGGATCCCTGGGAGGTAGGTGCTTCTGCCACGGGTGGAGCACGTTTTGTGGGCCTGAAGCTTAGACTGTTTATGGGGCCATTTTGAAGGCAAGGAACACAAAATTACAAATATAAAATTTGGCACTTAAGTGAATATTTATTTAGAATGAGATGAGAAATTGCAACTGTTTACAAGTTTCAAAAGCTGTAAAAATGCCACAATGTTGTTGTTGAACCTAAGTTTGTGTGCCTGAGGCACAGTGAAGCCAAAGAGACTGAAAAGTGGAGTTTGGAACAGAGCAAGGTTTATTGCAGGGCCAAGCAAGGAGAACAGAAAAGGCAGCTCATGCTCAAAAAAGCCCCAACTGCTGGATGATTTTCGGCGAAGAGTTCTTATAGACAAAATTTGCGGGGACAGCTGTAGAGTATGTGACCTTCCTCTGATTGGTTGGTGGTGAGGTAACAGGGTAGGGTTCCAGGAATCTCAGTCATCAGCCTTCAGGTTCCAACCAGTCTGGGGCCTATGTCCTAGGCTCAGCCTGATATTATCATCCTCCACCTGTGTGGGGGCCTTAGTTCCTGTAGAATGCAGAGATGTGTATCAGATTGTTATGTATATCCCTTGAGGAGGATATGCTTTTCGTTTGTTTCCTTTGTTTCCTCATTCCCCTAATTAGTAGCTATTTGAATCTGTCCTTTGGAACTCAGGGAAGGTCTAGGAGGCTGAAACCTTTTTCCTACAAACTAGAAACCAGGGACATGGAAAGGTTTTTGTACCCAGGAGGGCCCTGCAGGGTCCTGCTTGGTTTCAACATCACCAAATCCAGAAAAAGAAACCTCTATAATATTTTTTTTCCCTGCATTTCTGGGCTTTATTCTCTTTGATGGCCTCTACTTGTGATGACAATTTTGTAATATCACTTTCTACCAAGAGAATAGAAAGATATTTGTCTTCCCTCTAGCATGGTTGATCAAGTTTGCTTTTTGATAGTTGGGTGCACAAAGCAAGAGACTTCATACATTGGTGGACTTGCTGTTTATAGTATTGCTGTTATAAGCACAGAAATTCTGATGAATTCTATGTTTTTGCTATTCCCATGAAAAAGAAAACCAATTAATGGTACACTTATAATTGTTTATGCTGCATTCACCAACATATTCATGATAGGAGAGAACTTCAATTTTTGACTAGGCATCAATGAAAACCTCTTTTCATACTCATACACAATTATGCATCAGATAATGGAAAGGGTGTTTCCATAGGCCAGCTTCTAGCTCCATGCATTGCAGACCTTGTTTCTCTCCACTAACCACATACTGTCTGTATGGGGTGCTTTTGGGCACTTCCCTATCATGTCTGCACTATCATGTTACACTGTGCAGGTTGAGTTCACTGTGATGGTTGAGTTCACCTTGCAGGTTGAGTTGGCAGCAGTGGCTGGCAGGACGATTTCATTCCTACACTGGAAAAGGTAGCAACAGCTTAACTGTACCAAGAGATTGTGAACCACATAATTATATGCTACTAAACCCATACAAAATACATCCCCAAGTCAAATTTCCTTTATCTGGATCTCATGCCCATGATCATTCTGATGTCACCTGACAGCAGGTTAAATGCTGTCAGAGGGAAGATTCATAATGAAAAGAGACAGTAGCCTTAACCAATTGCAAATTTTATACAAAACATATGTTCCTGTCCACACATGGCTAAGTCCATCCAGGACTTTGGAAGGGGCTGATGCAAGTGAAGGGCCTTGAAAAACAAGTTTCTTTGGATTCACTGTAAATCAGCTGTGAACTCCCCATGCCTCTCTAGCCAGAGCACTTCAGCCCTCTGGAAATGTATGCGATTTTTTATTCATTCAAGAAGTAGTTATTGAACATTACTTATCTTAGGCACTGTGGTTGGCACTGGAGTACAGCAGTAAGGACCTGCTGTTCCAAAAGTTCCTGACCTTTTGGAACTTTCTGGGCTACCGCACATTGAAGATAGTTTCCTAGCCTGGAAACAGCCCTGACACAAAATTGTCAGAGTTCACAAAGCAACGCAGGGGTTTGTGAAGCTGGAGAGAAACTTCTGCATGTTGGGGCCCCTTGTCTCCTCACCATTCTTCTCCCCCCACCTCCAACCAATCACTCAACAGTTTCTGGGATCAAATCTCACATTACCTCTAGTCACTGTCTTAAGTTTTCTGCAGGCTACAAGGGTAGGTCCCCTTTGAAAATCTTCAGGGAGGTGAGTGATATATGCATTGACTTGACATGCCTGCATTTTATATTCATAATCTATATCCAGTGGATCAGCAGATACTGTCCCCAGGGTCCTCTTAAACTTAATTTCTGACTTTTAAGTTATTGCCTCATATCCTGAGGGAGAGAGGAATCCACAAGAAGATATATTTTAAGATATTTTGTCCTGGCTTTTTAGCTCCAGCAATATCAGCCAGATATAAAATCCTGCTCCCTTTTAGTGTCTAGAAACACTGGATAAAATATAACATTTTTCATTTAATTTTAATTTTAAAGCATAACTGAATTCAAAAATTCCCAGGGGCCAGAATTAAAAAGGAAACTGAAATACAGAGCTGATTCTGTGATCTTGCTGAGAGACTGCTGTCACGGCTTCTTGGTGCCCAGAAGGCTTGGGCTTTATTTCATGCAAAGAAAGGAAATGAGCCTTGGAGTGTGCGTGTGTGAGTGGTAGGCAGTCAGAGCTGCGATTGTCACATGAGCCACCTCAGGGAAAATGTGACTGAGCATGAGAAAGGGGCAATGTGTGAGGAGTAAAGAGGGTCTTTTTCCAAAAATCTGAGTTCAGATCCTCAGATTTATAAATCACAGTGAATCTCAAGCCTGATACATTTTTCTTTAGTACCTGGTTACATTGTAGTGAAATTGTAGAACACAAAATTCAAAGAGAAAATTTTATAATTAATTAAAGAGAAAGGGAAAATTTTTTTTAAACCGAGGACTACAACTAGACTTCTCAACAGCAACAAAAGCTAGAATGCAGGGAACTGATATACTGTTTATGGGTTCATATTTGTGCAGAAGAAGAATAAAAGCATATGTGGAAATGACACATACTAATTTCTGAATCACGTTATCCCTGAGGATGGAGAGAAGAGGAAGGGGATAGACATTGGGTGGGCCTTTAGCTGGGCTGTGTAATATTTTATTAAAATGTAGCATTTTTGTTTGCTAAAATAATGGGTTCAAAGCAATTAAGATAATCTATTAATAACTGTCTCATCTTGTTGGTATGCCATAGAATTTGTTACCTTTTGTGCTTTTTTGTATGCCTGAATTGTTTCAAGTTAAAAAAAAACAGTGTTTTAAGATATTTTTTGTTGCCCTCTCGTATTTGATTTATGCTTTAAGAATGTCAATCAGTTAAAAGATTGAAATTGATACTGAATTTCTGGCATGTCTAACAAGGAGAATAATTCATCAGATCTACTTATCATACACTTGAAGGAGACAGAATGTAAAAAGAATTGAATTGGCACCGAACTGCTCTTCTGAAACTGAGCTAGCATTGCTGAGAAGGGCAAAATCCATTAAGTGCAACATTGGCTCATGCAATTAGACACTGGGGCTTGCATCCAACATGCAGGCCTCTGTATCTCCTGCCTTCTATCCAGGAAAGTTTATATACGATGGAGATCTGAATACATACTGGAATTACTAAAGAAGGTTTTAGAATTTCATTTTTCCGAGTTTTTTTTTTTTTCTTTTAAATACAATGGTTCTTCCTTCAATGACTTAGCTGTTGTCTTCCCTTAGATGCAGAGGCTAGATGAGAGGATTTCTCCAAATCTCTTAATAATCCATCACAAGATTACTTAACATAATTGCCTAGTTTGTTGCCTTAATTAACTTACAGGATTTTCTAATTTTGGCAAGTGTTTCTAGAAGATGGGAGTGAAGGATTAGGGAGAGTGAAGCCGGGAAGGAGGGAAAGCTAATAATGAGGCATTCTCAGGTCTTCTCTCATAGGGAACTGGGGCTTGATTGCACCAGGTAATCAATGTATGACCAAGTCATAATGGTCTTGAGCGAGAAAGGAAGTTGTTTGAGGGCATGTTGAGTTGACAACTGGAAGGTAATTTTATGCTGTTTCCACAATACACTCCCAGGATCCCAAAGGCAGAGAAATAATTAGAATGCGCCTGAGCCAGGGAGGAGAAGGGAGACTAGAATGTGTTGAATACCCACCTGGCGCCAGGCATTGCTCACACAATGTCACACTTCATTCTCCCCAGACTTGGTCAGGTGAACATACTATTGTATCTTACAGAAATGGAAGCAGAGTCTCATGAAAATGAGCGGCTTGCCCACGTCATGTGGTCCAGTGGAACATTGTTTCTCACTTACAGGCCTGGGACTCAAAGTGTCTCCCCACTGCTACTGACCACACAGGGCCAGCTCTCCATCTGTGCTCTGCTGCTCCCCAGGGCATGGAGCACGGGGCTCAGCGGTAGCTGGCCTCAGTGTTGTCTGGTCCTGAGGGTCTGGGACCAGACCTGGTGGCCAGCTGGTGTGGGACAGCTTCCAACTAAGGTCACAGGGCATTATGTCATTTCTGATTTTATCTGAGTCACCAAAAGATCTTATGTTGCTCAAGGAATTCTACAGGGATTTATCTCAGAATGAAGTAGATTGGAATGAAAAACTATCCTATCAAAGGAAGAAAAAAATTCAATAACTTCAGTGTTTCCAAATTATAGTATTTGATACCTTGGGTCTTGAGACTCTGGTATAATTTATTTGGTGTGTTTCATCCCAAAGCAGCTAGCTGACCTCTTTGATGAGAACACCACCGTGAATCACAGCAGCCACAGCAACTGCGAGACCATTTTCTATCCCATGTTTGAGTTTGTGGAGCTCTGCCATGTACATTTATCACTGGAGGCTCATAACAGCCCTGTGGACATGTGTGATTACCCCACTGTACAGATGAGGAGAGACAAAGTGTACTAGTGACCTTCCCAAGGTCGGAGAGCTTCTGGTGCCAGTGGGCATTCTAAGACACCGGACAGACGATGGAAATGTGAGTGCTACTTGACCCAGGGTGGAGTGGAACTATGCCTATGTACCCTGCGGACTTTTCAGATTGAGCCTGTTTTAAATTAAACCCCAGATTTCCCAGTTTACACTAAACCTGCTCCCCTGTAGCCTTGCCATCTCAGGGCGACTCCATCCTTCCAGTTGCCCAGGCAAATAAACAAACAAAATCACTGGAGTCATCCTTGCCTCTCCTCTTTCTCTCACACCCACATCCAGTGTCCTACAAAATCCTACTGACTTTACCTTGAACATATCCAGAATCTGACCACTTCTCACCACCTCCCCAGCTCTCCCCCGGTCTGAGTCACCTTCACCACTTGCATGGATTCTTGCAGTGACCTCTCAAGTGGTCTTCCTCCTTCTTCTCATTGGCTTCAGTGTAATAGAGATCTTTTCAAGATATGACATAGGTTGTAAGTCAGATCAGATATTTCTCTGCTCATCACCCAGCACTGGCTCTCATTTCACTCAGCACAAAAGCTAACATTCTTACAGTGACTACAGAGTCCTGTCTGTTTGCTCCGGCCCCATTACCTGATCACCTCCACTCCTACTGTGCTCTCCTTCCTATTCCACTCCAGCCACACAGACCTCTGTACTGTTCCTCCAGAATCCTGGGCATGTTTTTACTGCAGGGTCTTCACACCAGATGTTCTGTCTCCTTGGAATGCTCTATCCTCAGATTGCACTTGGCCAGCTCCCTCATCTCCTTCAAATCTGTGAAGACTACCCTGAGAGCTCTTTAATACTGCATCATACTCTATACTGTTGCATCTGATCCACTGTACCCTGTTCTACTATTTTTTCTATAATCCTTATTTCCTACTGTATTATTATATAATATTATAATAGGTAGCAGATAAACTGTATTATTATCCAGATATGTTCTATGATGCTCTCTGGAGAGGATTATACCTCCCCCAGCCCATTGACTTGACTACATGACTGGCTCTGATTAATGACATGTGAGCAGAGGTGCAACATTGTACGAGAAATGCCTGGCACCAGGTGGGTGTTCAACACATTCTAGTCTCCCACCTTCCCACTGGCTCCACCCCTGGCTCAGGTGCATTCTAGTTCTTTCTCTGCCTTTGGGATCCTAGGAGTGTATTGTGGAAACAGCATAAAATTACCTTCCAGTTGTCAAAAGTTTTAGGAACCAGCATGTGGTCTACAGTTTTTTTTTAAATCCTGTCATGACATTTTTTGCAATTGACTTCTTTCACTTAGCAATAATATTTTTGGAGTCATTCATTTTTTTTTCTGAGTTCATAATATTGTCTTTTCATTGCTACTTCAATAGGCTGGGTCCAAAGGGAAGGCAATGTGCAGCAGAACTGCAGCTAACCAGCAATCGTCAGACAGCATCAGTCAGAAGGGAACCTTTGTCGTGGAAGCCATTAAAATTTTGGAAGAGTTTGTCTCTCCTGACTGACTCACGTCTCTTTGCTCAATGATGTATCACAAACACCTAGAAAGAAGTTAGCATGTAGTTTAATAAATATTTGAATGAATATTGAGGAATGTCATTTAAGGAGTGCTAAGGATATTTTTGATCCCCAAATATTCTTCCCCTCCCTGATCTCTGAAGGCTGAAACTTTATTACTATACATGTACTCTTTTAGGTTAAGCATTATTACTCAAACATTTAAAAAATTATGCTATAATTGATTTTATTAATATTTTTAATACAAATGATGTATTGACACCAATAAGGGCAAAGAAAATACTTGGATTGTGAAAGACACCCTGGTAATTGGAAAGAGAGCTAAAGAGTCATCCACCCTTTGGCCAAATGATGTTGAGGTGAATAGCCCTTGTTTTAGAAGCTGGATCATGGAAGAAATGGGCATCTGTTTCTAAAACCATTATTATACAAATGATTTATCTCTGATCATTGAACTTCTGTCATCTTTAGCACTAATATTTTTAGCTTTATATTTAAAAAAGTAGCTTTATGGAGGCATAATTTGCTTAAAATAAAATTCACTAATTTTAAGTGTATAGTGGGATGAGTTTTGGTATTTGTATGCAGTCACATAATCTCTACTGCAATCAAGATATGAGAAGAGTTCCACCCCTCTTGGAAGTCCTCTTCTCTAACCCAGCCAAGAGCAACTACCAACCTTCTTTCTGTCTTTATATTTTTGCATTTTCTAGAAGTTCATGTGAGTGTAATCTTACAGTTTGAGTCTGTTGTGTTTGACTTCGTTCATTTAGAGATAATGTTTCTGAGCTCATTCATGTTTTTGAGTAATATTCTGTTCCTTTTTTTGGCTGAGTAGTATTCCAAAGTATGGATATGCACAATCTATCAATTCAAAGACTGATGGAGGGTAGGCTCTTTGGTGGGGATAATGGCGGACTCTGGGAGGGCTCACACCAATGAGTACTTCCCAGAACTTCTGCTGCCAGTGTCCTTGTCCCCACAGTGAGCAACAGCCCACCCAGCCTCTGCAGTAGACCCCCCCAACACCAGCAGCCGTGTGGATGAAAGGCTCTTGGTACTGCAGCCAGGAGTCAGTGCTATGCTTCTGAGGTGGGAGAGCCAACTTCAGGACACTGGTCCACAAGAGACCTCCCAGCTCCACATAACATCAAATGGCAAAAATCTCCCAGAGATCTCCATCTCAACACTAGCACCCAGCTTCACTCAACGACCAGCAAGCTACAGTGCTGGACATCCTAGGCCGAACAACTAGCAAGACAGGAACACAACCCCACCCATTAGCAGAGAGGCTGCTTAAAATGATAGTAAGTGCACAGACACCCCAAAACACACCACCAGACGTGGACATGCCCACCAGAAAGACAAGATCCAGCCTCATCCACCAGAACACAGGCACTAGTCCCCTCCACCAGGAAGCCTACACAACCCACTGAATCAACCTTAACCACTGGGGACAGACACCAAAAACAACGGGAACTACGAACCTGCAGCCTGCAAAAAGGAGACCCCAAACACAGTAAGATAAGGAAAATAAGAAGACAGAAAAACACACAGCAGATGAAGGAGCAAGATAAAACCCCACCTGACCTAACAAATGAAGAGGAAATAGGCAGTCTACCTGAAAAAGAATTCAGAAAACTGATAGTAAAGATGATCCAAAATCTTGGAAATAGAATGGACAAAATGCAAGAAACATTTAACAAGGACCTAGAAGAACTAAAGATGAAACAAACAACAATGAACAACACAATAAATGAAATTAAAAATACTCTAGATGGGATCAACAGCAGAATAACTGAGGCAGAAGAAGGGATAAGTGACCTGGAAGATAAAATAGTGGAAATAACTACTGTAGAGCAGAATAAAGAAAAAAGAATGAAAAGAACTGAGGATAGTGTAAGAGACCTCTGGGACAACATTAAATGTACCAACATTCGAATTATAGGGGTTCCAGAAGAAGAAGAGAAAAAGAAAGGGACGGAGAAAATATTTGAAGAGATTATAGTTGAAAACTTCCCTAATATGGGAAAGGAAATAGTTAATCAAGTCCAGGAAGCACAGAGAGTCCCATACAGGATAAATGCAAGGAGAAATATGCCAAGACACATATTAATCAAACCATCAAAAATTAAACACAAAGGAAACATATTAAAAGGAGCAAAGGAAAAACAACAAATAACACACAAGGGAATCCCCATAAGGTTAACAGCTGATCTCTCAGCAGAAACTCTGCAAGCCAGAAGGGACTGGCAGGACATATTTAAAGTGATGAAGGAGAAAAACCTGCAACCAAGATTATTCTACCCAGCAAGGATCTCATTCAGATTTCATGTAGAAATTAAAACCTTTACAGACAAGCAAAAGCTGAGAGAGTTCAGCACCACCAAACGAGCTTTACAACAACTGCTAAAGGAACTTCTCTAGGCAAGAAACACAAGATAAGGAAAAGACCTACAATAACGATACCAAAACAATTAAGAAAATGGGAATAGGAACATACATATCGATAATTACCTTAAATATAAATGGACTAAATGCTCCCACCAAAAGACACAGATTGGCTGAATGGATACAAAAACAAGACCCATACATACGCTGTCTACAAGAGACCCACTTCAGACCTACAGACACACACAGACTGAAAGTAAGGGGATGGAAAAAGATGTTTCATGCAAATGGAAACCAAAAGAAAGCTGGAGTAGCAATTCTCAGATCAGACAAAATAGACTTTAAAATAAAGACTATTACAAGAGACAAAAAAGGACACTACATAATGATCAAGGGAATGATCCAAGAAGAAGATATAACAATTGTAAATATTTATGCACCCAACATAGGAGCACCTCAATACATAAGGCAAATACTAACAGCCATAAAAGGGGAAATTAACAGTAACACATTCATAGTAGGGGACTTTAACACCCCACTTTCACCAATGGACAGATCATCCAAAATGAAAATAAATAAGGAAACACATGCTTTAAATGATACATTAAACAAGATGGACTTAATTGATATTTATAGGACATTCCATCCAAAAACAAGGGAATACACATTTTTCTTAAGTGCCCATGGAACATTCTCCAGGATAGATCATATCTTGGGTCACAAGTCAAGCCTTGGTAAAATTAAGAAAACTGAAATTGTTTCAAGTATCTTTTCCGACAACAATGCTATGAGACTAGATATCAATTACAGGAAAACATCTGTAAAAAATACAAACACATGGAGGCTAAACAATACACTACTTAATAACGAAGTGATCACTGAAGAAATCAAAGAGGAAATTAAAAAATAACTAGAAACAAATGACAATGGAGATACAACGACCCAAAACCTATGGGATGCAGCAAAAGCAGTTCTAAGAGGGAAGTTTATAGCAATACAAGCCCACCTTAAGAAGCAGGAAACATCTCGAATAAACAACCTAACCTTGCACCTCAAGCAATTAGAGAAAGAAGAACAAAAAAACCCCAGAGTTAGCAGAAGGAAAGAAATCATAAAAATCAGATCAGAAATAAATGAAAAAGAAATGAAGGAAACAATAGCAAAGATCAATAAAACTAAAAGCTGGTTCTTTGAGAAGATAAACAAAATAGATAAACCATTAGCCAGACTCATCAAGAAAAAAAGGGAGAAGACTCAAATCAATAGAATTAGAAATGAAAAAGGAGAAGTAACAACTGACACTGCAGAAATACAAAAAATCATGAGGGATTACTACAAGCAACTCTATGCCAATAAAATGGACAATCTGGAAGAAATGGACAAATTCTTAGAAATGCACAAACTGCCAAGACTGAATCAGGAAGAAATAGAAAATATGAACAGACCAATCACAAACACTGAAATTGAAACTGTGATTAAAAATCTTCCAACAAACAAAAGCCCAGGACCAGATGGCTTCACAGGCGAATTCTATCAAACATTTAGAGAAGAGCTAACACCTATTCTTCTCAAACTCTTCCAAAATATAGCAGAGGGAGGAACACTCCCAAACTCATTCTACGAGGCCACCATCACCTTGATACCAAAACCAGACAAGGATGTCACAAAGAAAGAAAACTACAGGCCAATATCACTGATGAACATAGATGCAAAAATCCTCAACAAAATACTAGCAAACAGAATCCAACAGCACATTAAAAGGATCATACACCATGATCAAGTGGGGTTTATTCCAGGAATGCAAGGATTCTTCAATATACGCAAATCTATCAATGTGATTAACCATATTAACAAATTGAAGGAGAAAAACCATATGATCATCTCAATAGATGCAGAGAAAGCTTTTGACAAAATTCAACACCCATTTATGATAAAAACCCTGCAGAAAGTAGGTGTAGAGGGAACTTTCCTCAATATAATAAAGGCCGTATATGACAAGCCCACAGCCAACATCATCCTCAATGGCGAAAAACTGAAAGCATTTCCACTAAGGTCAGGAACAAGACAAGGTTGCCCACTCTCACCACTCTTATTCAACATAGTTTTGGAAGTTTTAGCCACAGCAATCAGAGAAGAAAAGGAAATAAAAGGAATCCAAATCGGAAAAGAAGAAGTAAAGCTGTCACTGTTTGCAGATGACATGATACTCTACATAGAGAATCCTAAAGATGCTACCAGAAAACTACTAGAGCTAATCAATGAATTTGGTAAAGTAGCAGGATACAAAATTAATGCACAGAAATCTCTGGCATTCCTATATACTAATGATGAAAAATCTGAAAGTGAAATCAAGAAAACACTCCCATTTACCATTGCAACAAAAAGAATAAAATATCTAGGAATAAACCTACCTAAGGAGACAAAAGACCTGTATGCAGAAAATTATAAGACACTGATGAAAGAAATTAAAGATGATACAAACAGATGGAGAGATATACCATGTTCTTGGATTGGAAGAATCAACATTGTGAAAATGACTCTACTTCCCAAAGCAATCTATAGATTCAATGCAATCCCTATCAAACTACCACTGGCATTTTTCACAGAACTAGAACAAAAAATTTCACAATTTGTATGGAAACACAAAAGACCCCGAATAGCCAAAGCAATCTTGAGAACAAAAAATGGAGCTGGAGGAATCAGGCTGCCTGACTTCAGACTATACTACAAAGCTACAGTAATCAAGACAGTATGGTACTGGCACAAAAACAGAAAGATAGATCAATGGAATAGGATAGAAAGCCCAGAGATAAACCCATGCACATATGGTCACCTTATCTTTGATAAAGGTGGCAGGAATATACAGTGGAGAAAGGACAGCCTCTTCAATAAGTGGTGCTGGGAAAATTGGATAGGTACATGTAAAAGTATGAGATTAGATCACTCCCTAACACCATACACAAAAATAAGCTCAAAATGGATTAAAGACCTAAATGTAAGGCCAGAAACTATCAAACTCTTAGAGGAAAACATAGGCAGAACACTCTATGACATAAATCACAGCAAGATCCTTCTTGACCCATCTCCTAGAGTAATGGAGATAAAAACAAAAATAAACAAATGGGACCTAATGAAACTTCAAAGCTTTTGCACAGCAAAGGAAACCATAAACAAGACCAAAAGACAGCCCTCAGAATGGGAGAAAATATTTGCAAATGAATCAACTGACAAAGGATTAATCTCTAAAATTTACAGGCAGCTCATGCAGCTCAATAACAAAAAAATAAACAACCCAATCCAAAAATGGGCAGAAGACCTAAATAGACATTTCTCCAAAGAAGATATACAGACTGCCAACAAACACATGAAAGAATGCTCAACATCATTAATCATTAGAGAAATGCAAATCAAAACTACAATGAGATATCATCTCACACCAGTCAGAATGGCCATCATCAAAAAATCTAGAAACAATAAATGCTGGAGAGGGTGTGGAGAAAAGGGAACACTCTTGCACTGCTGGTGGGAATGTGAATTGGTTCAGCCACTATGGAGAACAGTATGGAGGTTCCTTAAAAAACTACAAATAGAACTACCATATGACCCAGCAATCCCACTACTAGGTATATACCCTGAGGAAACCAGAATTCAGAAAGAGTCATGTACCAAAATGTTCATTGCAGCTCTATTTACAATAGCCTGGAGATGGAAACAACCTAAGTGCCCGTCGTCGGATGAATGGATAAAGAAGATGTGGCACATATATACAATGGAATATTACTCAGCCATAAAAAGAAACGAAATTGAGCTATTTGTAATGAGGTGGATAGATCTAGAGTCTGTCATACAGAGTGAAGTAAGTCAGAAAGAGAAGGACAAATACCGTATGCTAACACATATATATGGAATTTAGAAAAAAAAAATGTTATGAAGAACCTAGGGGTAAAACAGGAATAAAGACAGAGACCTACTGGAGAACAGACTTGAGGATATGGGGAGGGGGAAGGGTGAGGTGTGTTAGGGCGAGAGAGAGACATGGACATATATATACTAACAAATGTAAGGTAGATAGCCAGTGGGAAGCAGCCGCATGGCACAGGGAAACGGGCTCGGTTCTTTGTGGCTGTCTGGAGGGGTGGGATAGGGAGGGTGGGAGGGAGGGAGACAAAGAGGGAAGAGATATGGGAACATATATATATGTATAACTGACTCACTCTGTTATAAAGCAGAAAGTAACACACAATTGTAAAGCAATTATACCCCAATAAAGATGTTAAAAAAAAAATACACTACTAAATAATGAAGTGATCACTGAAGAAATCAAAGAGGAAATAAAAAAATACCTAGAAACAAATGACAATGGAGACACGATGACCCAAAATCTATGGGATGCAGCAAAAGCAGTTCTAAGAGGGAAGTTTATAGCAATACAATCCTACCTTAAGAAACAGGAAACATCTCGAATAAACAACCTAACCTTGCACCTAAAGCAATTAGAGAAAGAAGAACAAAAAAAACCCCCAAAGTCAGCAGAAGGAAAGAAATCATAAAAATAGGATCAGAAATAAATGAAAAAGAAATGAAGGAAACAATAGCAAAGATCAATCAAACTAAAAGCTGGTTCTTTGAGAAGATAAACAAAATTGATAAACCATTAGCCAGACTCATCAAGAAAAAAAGGAGAAGACTCAAATCAATAGAATCAGAAATGAAAAAGGAGAAGTGACAACTGACACGGCAGAAATACAAAGGATCATGAGGGATTACTACAAGCAACTCTATGCCAATAAAATGGACAACCTGGAAGAAATGGACAAATTCTTAGAAATTCACAACCTGCCAAGACTGAATCAGGAAGAAATAGAAAATATGAACAGACCAATCACAAGCACTGAAATTGAGACTGTGATTAAAAATCTTCCAACAAACAAAAGCCCAGGACCAGATGGCTTCACAGGCGAATTCTATCAAACATTTCGAGAAGAGCTAACACCTGTCCTTCTCAAACTCTTCCAAAATATAGGAGTGGGAAGAACACTCCCAAAATCATTCTACGAGGCCACCATCACCTTAATACCAAAACCAGACAAGGATGTCACAAAGAAAGAAAACTACAGGCCAATATCACTGATGAACATAGATGCAAAAATACTCAACAAAATACTAGCAAACAGAATCCAACAGCACATTAAAAGGATCAGACTCCATGATCAAGTGGGGTTTATTCCAAGAATGCAAGGATTCTTCAATATATGCAGAACAATCAATGTGATAAACCATATTAACAAATTGAAGGAGAAAAACCATATGATCATCTCAATAGATGGAGAGAAAGCTTTTGACAAAATTCAACACCCATTTATGATAAAAACCCTCCAGAAAGTAGGCATAGAGGGAACTTTCCTCAACATAATAAAGGCCATATATGACAAACCCACAGCCAACATCGTCCTCAATGGTGAAAAACTGAAAGCATTTCCACTAAGATCAGGAACAAGACAAGGTTGCCCACTCTCATCACTATTATTCAACATAGTTTTGGAAGTTTTAGCCACAGCAATCAGAGAAGAAAAGGAAATAAAAGGAATCTAAATCAGAAAAGAAGAAGTAAAGCTGTCACTGTTTGCAGATGACATGATACTATACATAGAGAATCCTAAAGGTGCTACCAAAAAACTACTAGAGCTAATCAATGAATTTGGTAAAGTAGCAGGATATAAAATTAATGCACAGAAATCTCTGGCATTCCTATACACTAATGATGAAAAATCTACCTAAGGAGACAAAAGACTTGTATGCAGAAAATTATAAGACACTGATGAAAGAAATTAAAAATGATACAAATAGATGGAGAGATATACCATGTTCTTGGATTGCAAGAATCAACATTGTGAAAATGACTCTACTACCCAAAGCAATCTACAGATTCAATGCAATCCCTATCAAACTACCACTGGTATTTTCCACAGAACTGAAACAAAAACTTTCACAATTTTTATGGAAACACAAAAGACCCCGAATAGCCAAAGCGATCTTGAGAATGAAAAACAAAGCTGAAGGAATCGGGCTCCCTGAATTCAGACTATACTACAAAGATACACTAATCAAGACAGTATGGTGCTGGCACAAAAACAGAAAGATAGATCAATGGAACAGGATAGAAAGCCCAGGGATAAACCCACGCATATATGGTTACCTAATCTTTGTTAAAAGAGGCAGGAATGTACAGTGGAGAAAGGACAGCCTCTTCAATAAGTGGTGCTGGGAAAACTGGACAGGTACATGTAAAAGTATGAGATTAGATCACTCCCTAACACCATACACAAAAATAAGCTCAAAATGGATTAAAGACCTAAATGTAAGGCTAGAAACTATCAAACTCTTAGAGGAAAACATAGGCAGAACACTCTATGACATAAATCACAGCAAGATCCTTTTTGACCCACCTCCTAGAGGAATGGAAGTAAAAACAAAAGTAAACAAATGGGACCTAATGAAACTTCAAAGCTTTTGCCCAGCAAAGGAAACCATAAACAGGACCAAAAGACAACCCTCAGAATGTGAGAAAATATTTGCAAACGAAGCAACTGACAAAGGATTAATCTCCAAAATTTACAAGCAGCTCATGCAGCTCAATAACAAAAAAACAAAAAACCCAATGCAAAAATGGGCAGAAGACCTAAATAGACATTTCTCCAAAGAAGATATACAGACTGCCAACAAACACATGAAAGAATCCTCAACTTCATTAATCATTAGAGAAATGCAAATCAAAACTACAATGAGATATCTCACACCAGTCAGAATGGCCAACATCAAAAAACCTAGAAACAATAAATGCTGGAGAGGGTGTGGAGAAAAGGGACCCCTCTTGCACTGTCGGTCGGAATGTAAATTGATACAGCCACTGTGGAGAACAGTATGGAGGTTCCTTAAAAAACTACAAATAGAACTACCATATGACCCAGCAATCCCACTACTGGGCATATACCCTGAGAAAACCATAATTCAAAAAGAGTCATGTACCAAAATGTTCATTGCAGCTCTATTTACAATAGCCCAGAGATGGAAACAACCTAAGTGTCCTTCATCGGATGAATGGATAAAGAAGATGTGGCACATATATACAATGGAATATTACTCAGCCATAAAAAGAAACGAAATTTAGCTATTTGTAGTGAGGTGGATAGACCTAGAGTCTGTCATACAGAGTGAAGTAAGTCAGAAAGAGAAAGACAAATACTGTATGCTAACACATATATATGGAATTTAAGAAAAAAAACTGTCATGAAGAACCTAGGGGTAAGACAGGAATAAAGACACAGACCTACTAGAGAATGGACTTGAGGATATGGGGAGGGGGAAGGGTTAGCTGTGACAAAGTGAGAGAGAGGCATAGACATATATACACTACCAAAAGTAAGGTAGATAGCTAGTGGGAAGCAGCGGCATAGCACAAGGAGATCAGCTCTGTGCTTTGTGATTGCCTGGAGGGGTGGGATAGGGAGGGTGGGAGGGAGGGAGATGCAAGAGGGAAGAGATATGGGAACATATGTATATGTATAACTGATTCACTTTGTTATAAAGCAGAAACTAACACACCATTGTAAAGCAATTATACTCCAATAAAGATGTAAAAAAAAGAGAAATTGAAAATGCATATATTCTTGGAGTTTGGAGTTTTGTAGGTAGAACTCCATTTCAGCCTAGTAGTACAAAAAGTCCTTAAGGTTCCTTGGATCTCTTGTGAATGCTATGGCCCTTGAATGACCTAATATAGAATTTTGCTCCATCTTTATGGCTTTTTTTATCTTCCTAACAAGGGGAATCAAAGTAGAAAGTTAAGTGCTAAGTATTGTCAGCACTTAGAACTTGAAGCTCTTATAGTTATAGTGTCCCCTTACCCCTTGAACAGAAGTAATGGTGGTGGCAGCGATGCTGGTGATGGGGTGTGTGTGTATGTGTTTCCTACTTGGTTCCCAGAAATCTTAATCCTAAAGAGGAGTCCCCTACCCCTCTTCTGTTCCCACTTGCTTTCCACTGTGGGCCTATTTCCGTCAGGCCCACAGATTCTGTATTCCCTTCCTCAAACCACCAATGATCACTCTAAAGTTGTATCTGACAGTTGCCTATTTGAAGTTATCTGGCTCTCACAAATGGAGACCCTTTGCCACTATGTCTGCGAACAACTCTGGCTGCCACTCACCAGTTTTTAGCCCCATGGAAACACTGAGAAGTCCTAATTAAGCTGTTTCCAGATCTTCCTCTCACCAGGAAAATGACCTTTGGGCCACCCCCAGGAAAGAGTTTTTACCTCTTATTTTGTCATTGAGGTTAATTTTCTGCATGAGTCTAAATTAACCTCAAGAGCTCATGCTTGGAAAATCATCTTTTAGCGGCAGCCAAGATTCAAGTTCATTAACTACCTAATTCCATTCTGTCTGTTTACTGCTTGCCAGCACCTTCCTTTCTGAGAGCAGATACCCTCACCTCTTTCCTGCAACTTCAGGTTATCAATGCAGAATTCCTCTAGAGATGGAATCTTTCTTTGGCATTATTTAGTGGGTTTGTATTCTTGTAAATCTTTATATGTGATATGTGGCCTCTCCACTTGTACCTGATGAATTCATCAGTGTTCTGGCAGGATTTCTAAATACAGAGAAAGGTGATTTTAGAACAATTTATTATGCAATAAGCTTAGCTAGACTGCCCACAGACACATTTTAGATTATCAGTGCTAACTGGAACCAGCAAGAGCATGGATAATTGAAATTCTCTGCTATCGTACAAATGCTATTTTAGTTGCTGTGATGGTTTTTAATGTGCCAGTTTGGTTGAATCACATTTCCTGGAAATCTCTTTCCTATTGGTTTCTGGTTAGGATGGACCACTAGACAGATTTTTAGAGGTGATTTTGGGGGAGCCAGTGAAGTTGCAGCCATTTTGTAGCTCACATGCCTTGTCACTTATCTTCTGGCTCACCTTGTTAGCATGAGGCAGGGGGCAGGCCTGCAACTGCTTTACTCTCCTCTGGATTCTCCTTCAGCTTCTCCCTGCATGTGTGCTTAGCTCAGTGATGAATGTCTTGGCTTCTGCAGGACATCTACACCACTGATGTTAGATGCTACAAGAAACGACAAGGACTTCTGTCTATTTTTGTGGGCTCTAGCTCATGCTTGTGGGTTTCACCTTGTTCTTGCTCTGCACCACTTTACATCCTTCTTCCCTTCCCAACTGCCTGCCTTATGGATCTACATCTCCTATAAAATGTCCTAGTGGCTCTGCTTCTCTGCTTGACCTTGACTGATACAGCAGCTAAGGTGAAATGTCTTCCAGCCAAACCATAGCAGTTGAGAAGAAGACTATTGAGAAGGAGGAAAAGAAAAGGGTAGTGTTCTGATGCGTAATAAGGTCTGGACAAGAGCAACGGCCTTGGCAGATGGTATGATGCTGACTGTACTTTCCTAAGTTTGGGCTTGGACTTTCTCTTCTAATTCCTGGTTCTCGGGCTACTTTTAAGATTTTTGTCTTTAAAATTGGTCTTAAGCAATTTGATTATGATGCGCCTTGGTGTATTTTTCTTCATGTTATTGTTCTTTGGGGGGTTTGTTCTTTTTAGATCTGTGGGTTTATAGTTTTCATCAAATCCGGGAAAATTTTGCTTATTGTTTCTTCAAATGTTTATTCTGTTACTCTAGCTCTCTCACTGTTATTCAGGGATCTTAATCACATCCTAAACACATTAGGCTGCTTAAAGTTGTCCTGATGGTCTGTTCATTTTTTCTTCCTTGTTTAAGTTCACATAGTTTCTATTTCTGTGTCTTGTGTTGGTTGATCTTTCCTTTTGCAATATCTAATCTTCCATTAATCCCTCCAGTGTATTTTTTCATCTCAGATTTTATAGTTTTAATCTTTAGAAATTTGACCTGGGTCTTTCTTTTTAAAAAATATCTTTTTATAACTTTCATGACTACTTAATATTGTGAAATAAAAGTCATATTTTTATGGCAAAACAAGAGAAATTTAAACAAAAATTCTCCTCTGCCCTTTGTCCTCCTCTCTCCCTGCACTGTGCATTGTGTATCGGCATCATGCATCAACAAAACCTCCCCCATGGGCAGGAATACCTGCTCAACCATAAAGAGCAACATTCCCCTAACATCAACAAGACAACTCCTTAAAAGATAACATTCTTTCTTGATCTTGTAAAGGTGTCACATGACCCACCATGATGATGCTTAGACCTGGATTATGTAAACTGTCAATAACACGTCATTTGATGTACAGCCCTCTGTCTCAAAAAGCTTATATAACTGTGCCTTGACTTCTAACCAGTGGAACAGTTCTCAGAGCTTTCTGAGATGCTCTTCCTGGGTTATAACACTCAAATTTGGCTCGAATAAAATTTGCCATTTCTTTCCTAGATCAACTGATTAATTTTTGTTGACAATATGCTCCATCTTCCCTCCTTCTCAAATATATGTATAGCTTTAATAACAATTCTATGTCCTTTGTCTACAAATTCTATTATTTTTGTCATTTTGGGGTCTACTTTAACAGGTTAATTTTTCTCCTCACTTTGGGTCATACTTTCCTGCTTCTTTGCATGCCTGATAATTTTTGATTGGATGCTAAACATTCGAATTTTACCTTTTTAAGTGACAGATATTTTTGTATTCCTATAAATATTCTTGAGCTTTTTTCTGGGATATTCAGAAACAGATTGATCCTTTTGAGGCTTGCTTTTGTCAGGTGGGACCAGAACAATCTTTAATCTAGGGCTAATTTTGCTCCTCTTTTAGGCAAACCCCTTCTATTGTCCTATAAATTAAGAGGTTTTTCTACTCTCTGGGGAAATCCAAATTATTTCCAGCCTCATGTGAGCCCCTAGTGTTACTGAACCAAAACTTGGGTCTGCTCACACATGCACAGTAAAGTCAATCTACTGACAGTGGGTTGTTATGAAGGAAAGTGCAGTGTTTATTGTAAGGTACGAATACAAAGAGTTCAGATAGCTAATGCTCTAAAAGCCCAAACTCCCCAATGGGTTTCAGTAAAGGAATTTTTAAAGGCCAGGTGAGGGAGGGGTGATCCCAGGGTATGTGATCAGCTCATGCACAATTCTCTGATTAGTTCATGGTGAGGTAATGGGGCAGTGTCACAGGGGATAACATTATCAATCCTTAGGTTCCTCTAGGCCTGGGGGCTATGTGCTCATGGTCATCAAATAGTTAATGTCTTCCATTTGGTGGGGATTTTATCATCTGTAAACAACTCAGGAAATGTGCAACAGATACTATTGTCTAGATACTTCAGAGAGGAGTTAAAGCAGAGGATACAGGTGAGGGGTCTGTCCCCAGGAAAGCCCCATGGGGTCCTGCTCAGTTACACTAGGCTAGTTTTTCCCACATATGTACTGATTAGTACTCTATTAAAGAATCAAGGGGGAACCCTAGGCAGATCTCTTCAACTCTTTCTCAGTTCAACTCTCTCTTCTTTGGTACTCTGCCCTGTGAACTTCAGCCACCTTGTCCTGCCTGGACTCCCAATTCTATCTCTTCAAGTCTGGGACACTGCTAGGAACCACGTGAGATCGCTCTTGTTACCGAAAAACGTTTGTGTGCCTGATGCACAGTGAGGCCAAATAAACCAACATGTTAGAGTTTGGAGCAGAGAACGGCTTACTGCAGGGCCAAGCAAGGAGAATGGGTAGCTCATGCTAAAAAAAACCCTGAACTCCCTGATGGTTCTGAGGGAGAAGTTTTTTGTTTTTTTTGTTTGGCTCTCTTCTCCTCCCTCTCCCATTTCCCCACCACCGTCCCCTTGCTCCCCTCCAGTGGTGGCGGCTCCCCCAGGAAGCTCAGGGGTTGGGGGCAGGTGGCAGCTTTGTCTCCTCATGAGCTTGCAGGGCCGTGGCAGGAGCTGAGGCTGCATCCCGCGCCACTGCACCACATTCACTGGAGTGAGAGAGTGCGAGGGGTGGGGAGGGGAGGGAGGGAGAGGAGAGAAAGGAGGAGGAAGGGGGATGGGGCAGAGGGGAGTTACCACCTCACAGGCCTCAGCGGAAACAACACCACAGCCCCGGTGGTGAGAGGATATGGCGGGGAGAAGTTTTTATAGGCAAAATTTGGGATGAGGGCTATAGGGTGTGTGACTTTCTTTTCATTGGTTGGTGGAGAGGTAATAGGGTGGTACTTCAGGAATCTTGTGCTCAGCCTGAAGGTGTCATCCTCCACCTGGGTGGGAGCCTTAGTTCCTGCAGAAGAACTCAAAGATATTGTTATGTATATTCCTTGAGGAGGAACCAGGACCCTGCTTTATCACTGCACTGTTGTTTCTTGACTGTTCCTCCCTTGTTTCTGCATTCCCTCCCTTCCCTGATTAGCAACAGTTTGAATCTGCTCTTTGGAACTCAAGGAAGATCAAGGAGACTGAATGAAGCCTATTTCTTACAAACAAGAAATGAGGGATGTGGAAAGCTTTTTGTACCAGGTAGGGCTCCCATAGGATCCTGATCAGTTTTACCATCTTTGGGCTGCAGTCTGGAAACTGTCCAGGTAGTATGTTGGGGCAATTGTAGGACTCACCTCTTTTCCTGTACTGCTTGATGTGTGATGTATAAAAACCTTTGTTTTGTCTATTTTTAAAATTGTTTAGGAAAGATAAATCTAGTCCCTGTTGGTGCATCTTGGTTGGAAGTGGAAATCTCAATTTACGTAGGCCAATTTTGAGATAAAGTTTTTTTCTGCTAAGTCTGTTTAACCTAAGAGTATCCTGTCATGCAAGTCAGCTACTAAAAAAATAATAAAATACACAAAAGCCCTGTTACCACATACAATTAGTTATATGGGTAACTCATGATTTTTTAACATTTTTACAACCAAAACAAAACACAAAACTCGATTACATGCCCAGAATGATGTGAGATGGCCATTAATGTCCATAGCCTCCAATTTGAAATTTGTTTTTATTATTATTTATATTAATTATTCTGACAAGTCAATGTAAATGTATATGTCTAAAACACACTTATTGTAATGAGATACTATTTTTATCTGTCATCTAGAGAGATTGTAGCATTTTTCTATAAGAATTCATTTTTAAAGCATGCTCCTATGCTTAAAAATGTTTAAAAAAACAACTGTCATGCTCTGTCATGGAAACTGTTTCATAGCAACAGTCATTAAAGAATACAGAGTGGGGCATTTGAGGAACAAGGAATGAGGTAAGCACAGTGATAGAAAAAGGGCACGAACTCAAAATATTGAACAGTATCAAGTCCTAATGCTGTGTCTGGACATAGGCTCATTTCAAAAGCAGCACTGTGTAGGTCCAAGATCTTGATTTTACCGGGTCCCTTATTTCCACACTAGGATTTTCTAAACTGTGTTTCAGATGTTTTCCCAAACACAAGTTTCAGATGTTAATAGGGCAAAAGTGATCCTGGGAATAAATAAGTTTGGAAGAAACTTTGCAAAAGCCTGCATACAATGTCGTATTACTAGACATGTCCAGTATGTACTTATATGAAAGGATCTGACAAGTACTGTTTAATCAAGCATTTTATTAAATAATATTTCCTGAGAGAAAAGTGTTATTTGCAAAATCAGTTTGGGAAACTCTGATGTAGATGTTAAAAATATTTATAATGAATGCCATTATATAGTTGTCATTATCATTAGGGTCTTTAAATGTTTCTGTTGTATTTTGTCATTGTTTTAATGCTGCCCTGTGAAATATGTAGCCACTAGCTACATGGAGCTATTTAAATTTAAATTAATTAAAATTGAATACAATTCAAAATTCAATTCCTCAGTCATACTAGTTATATTTTAAGTGCTCAATAGTGCTCATGTGGCAGGAAGCTACCTCTAGGTTTTTTTTTTTTGGTTTGTTTGTACAAAGTAAATACCTCATAAATGCAAATCTTCACAAATTTCTAAAACCTGCAGTATAGACACTGTTATCTAGAGTTCTCAAATACCTTTGAAAACAACAATTTATTAATCTTCGTAAAAGCTTTGTGAAGCACTAACCATAATTCCTTCCTGGAGAGAAGACCTCAGGTGTTGTCATTTAAGGGAAATTTTAGTTGCTGAATTTAACTTAATTGCTCAATTAGTCATTTGTGAAAGTTCCCTGTGATTCTCTGAATGTGCCATAAGCAAAAGCAAAGAATATACAAAACCTGAGACCAAATCCTCACCATTTTATGATAGAAAGTGGGGAAGTCACATGTAACTGGGTACCCTTACAGGTACAAGTAGGGATGGGCATGTGGCATTTGCCCCAATCTTGGGGTGTAAATTGAACTTTGAGCACTTCCCTCAGTGAAGGACTGGGAAATTTTCTTTGTCCTTAGTATTAGAAATTGTCCATATTCCTATTCCAAACATCTGTTCCAGGCATGGTAGCAGTGTCAAAACTTTAACATCACACTGTTTAGGTGCAAAGAAAAACATAGCTTTTTAAAAAAAAATAACTAATCTAATGAATCTTTTACAGGAGCCTCTCCCTGCAGGAGGGATGAGAACAATGACTTTAAATATGGTAATTTATGGTAACAAAATCTCTTCCAGTTTGGGTGATCTTGTTCAGGTCATACTGGCTTTCAGGTTTCTGCTGTCTGTTCCCCTCCAGGAGGTAGTCTGGGTGTGTATTTCTAGCACATCCATAATGGGGAGCAGAAGGAGGATAAGGATCCACACATAAGGAAGCCCTGGATCCTTGTTAATCTCTGTCTTGAGGGGCTACTCTGTTATGCTCTCTGGCCTTCTGATGATTGAGTGCACCCTCTCAGTTGAGGTACTCAGAATCAGCAAATAAAAATATAGGACACCCAGTTAAATTTGAATTTCATATAAACAACAAATAAGACTTAGTATAAGTATGGGACTAAAAAATATTGTAAAAATCATTTGGTATTTATGTGAAATTCAAGCTTAACCAGGCCTCCTGTATTTCATTTGGCAATCCCACAGCACTGTGCATCCCGTCGTGGGGTGTGCAGGGAATTCTGGGTCTCTGGCTCACCATGCACAAATGGAGCACCATTCTCCCCCTCCCAGTAACACTCCCTAGCACCTTTGTGAAGCTGAGCTTGGGATTTCCAGGAGAGGCTTCGGTCTCTCCATCCCATGAGCTGGTTTTCTTGGGTGCTTTCATACCTACCTCATTGTTTCCTCAGCTCCATCCACACATAAGGTTCAATCCATCTCCCTTTTCCTTTCCCGACTTTACCAGGGGAGAAGGTCCAGGCTCACTTTCTCTGCTCCATCTTCTCCTTCTTCCCAGGACACAAGCTTCCGACACACAGGCCGTCCTTACGGCAGAGTGCCTACTCTCTGTGACACTAGGAAAAAATGATGACCTGGGTGGATCAGGTGTAACTCTTACTATGCGGCAGTATGAAACTAGAAACAACCAAGGATGAAAACACCTGATTTTAAAAGAGGATAATGTCATGGTTCTCATACAAACATAAAATGAGCACACATCAAAGACTTTATTTAACTCATTAATTAATGAGAGAACCAGAAATTTATTACAAATTGTTCAAAGGAGACTCCAAAAAGCAGACACAATTATAGGCCATTAAGAATGTTGAAATGTATTTGCATTAAGCAAATTAAAAAAAAAAGTGAATTGGCTTCTTCCATAATAGGGGGAGGGAAGCCAATTGAAATTCCTTGGGACATAATTTGCATTTCTATGGCAGAAATTATTTGATTACTATTAGGTTTCTACAGTTAATTTCCAGCTCCACAGAGTTGAAAAATAACCCAGTCAAAAGCAATGAAAATTGGAGGTAACCCAGATGGATGAGCTAGTTAGGATGCTCACTAAATTTCAAAGTCTTTCTCAATAATATTTTATAGTTTAATACATTAAAACTACTACCCTATTACAGGTGTTTTTTCACTTTCCTGAGTCACCTACAGGCCCTAATTTGGCCTTGCCTATGACTGATTGATTTTTCCATGGAGACACACTATTTAAGAAGATTCCTGGTCATGAAATGGTGAAAATATCATGAATTCTGGAATCAAATATATCTGGATTTGAATCCTGGCCCTCTCAATACTAGCTTCATGACTTTGGGAAAGTCGTATTATTTCTGAGCCTCATCTGTTAAATAAGTATAATAAAACCTAATCTAAGTGGTAAAGAAAATCAAATGAGGTAATGTATATGAAGTTCCCAGCACAGTACTTAGAATATAGTGGTGATCAACAATGTTTTTTGGATAGAACTGTAAAAAGGAGTTGGCTTCTGTGCCAGAGCCTTCTGGCTTTTGTTCTGTTGAATGATTATCCTTGCTACGTGCCTTCTTGGAACCGAGCAGACCTCTGCCGACTCCCCCCCCCTCCTCCCCAAGACTGCCCCTCCATGTCTCCTGCCTCTTGTTTGTAGAACAGCTGAAGTCACCCAGGCCTCCCAGAGTCACAAAGGAGCAGGCTCAAGCAGCTAATGGTTAGGACAATAGAGTCACAGACTCAGCATCTGATGCACATTCCCGAATTGTTTTACAGATACTGTAACTGCCAGCAGAGGGAAAAGGCTGACTGCATGATGACCAGGCTGCAACCATGACATAAACTGCTCCATCTTGAGCAGTACTGAATCTATGGCTAGTACAGTTCCAAGAAATGGACTTGAGACAATGGGATTAACACTATTGCAGATAATAATCTATATCTTTGTGGGCATCAAAATAATTCTACCTTGCTCTGCTCATGTATGTAAATGGGCAACTACAACTGTCAGCAAAGAGAAGCTACAGACCCATGTCGATATCTTCCAGTCTAAGAATACGATGCCCTATGTCAGAATGAAGTTACAGAAGACGGACTTTTGCCCATGATCCCATAGAAATGGAATGATGCTCTGACAGGTGGGGATTTATAAGCAGCTTTTGGCAGGAAAGAGCTCTCTGCAGGAGGCCCCTTTGTCTTGTCACTAACCTTAAACAAGGCACCCCCATGCCCTGCTCACCTCTGGCCCCAGCACACCTTTCAAATCTTTTGATCACACAAAACCTTGCCTAACTTGTTGGTTCTTTTTCTAGATCAAAGAAATAGAAATAAAAAAATCAGTAATTAACAGATGACCAGATATCTTCCCTAGCTTCCCCTTCAGTAATCTCGTGAACAAACTGTGTGAACATGACAGCATCTATAGAAAAACCACAAGAAGTCGGCAAGCTTGCACACAAGCCTGCACACAGTGGGGGATGTTGATGACTCTGGCCCCTATCTCAATGATTAACTGAGATTACTTTCCTTTTTCGCTTTAAAAGCTTTCATGGTTGAGCAGAACCTTCGGAGATGGTTTTTGGTGGCCACTGAATCCACAGTCTTCCCAGATTGCCTGCATTCTGATTAAAAGCAACTTTTCTTTCTTCTTTCTCTATCTGTCTCTCTCTTATTGATGTTTTGAGTGGTGAGCAGCCAGACTCGAGTTCAGTAACATTCTTGCAGTGTTCCCAGAAGTCCGTTGAATGATGGATTTCTACCCTAATGACTTGGAGAGATTAAGAGACTTAGATCAATAAAGTGAATCCTCTCAGTTTGTAATGAACTGAGACCCAGAAGTTAAACAAGTTGTTCAGATCACCCAGATGGTAAAAGGAAACATGGCACAGAGGACATGGCAGTGAGTGCAGATTCAGCTCCAGCACTTGCTTGTCTGGCTTTGGATAATTTTAACAGTTACCACATATTGACTGCCTGCTATTTGCTAGGTGTTGTGCTGGGCAAGTCACAAGGATTGTCTCATTTCAGCCTCTGATGAGCTTATGACAGCAACCCTATGATGTCAATCTGAGATTCATACTCTTATCTCTTTGGCTCTTAAACCAAAAGTACCACAACACCTTTCATTAAATTTCTTGAACTACAGATTTTTTGCCTCCATTTTTCTAGACACTATAAAGAACGTTAAATGTAAACATACTCAACCTCCTTCCCTCTTTCCTTCAAACCTGCATCTTCCCATCCTTCCTCCCTCCTTTATTTCTCACACTTTGGGCATTGAGGAAGAGCTATCTGTCTTTCTTCCTGGCCAAGATGAATCCCTTTACATGACTATTGACCATCCTTCTTCTCACTTCCTCCATAACTCTGCACCATCATTCATACCTTCTCTCTCCTGGTCCCTGAAAGTGGTCCTTTCCATTGACTCAAGCACTTAGCTTGAGAGGGGAGTAGATCCCTATCTTGGGCGATGATGGGTGCCTGTCCTCAAGTTGCAAAACTACCTCTTGTCATAAAGATATGAGAAGATGTTTTTCCTTTGTACAAAGACAATTAGCTAACACAGATGATCACCCTATTAGGTAAAGTTAGGATGAACTCTGTGTGTCAAATGGTGCTTTCAAGTTCTCTTACTTGAGGACTAGTTACTGTGTATCTTGAGAGCATGGGTTAATGGGTTGTATCTGCCTAGTTATATAAAAAGATGAGATTTCTTTCTGTCTTTGCAATCTCTTAGATTGCCGGTAATATGCATCATATTCTGGTTTAATGCTTACTCAATAATAAGTTTATAATAAGTTTTCT
>NW_006789458.1:2560252-2572133 GCF_000442215.2 Lipotes vexillifer | reverse complement strand
GCACGAACCCGTGTCCCCTGCATCGGCAGGCGGACTCTCAACCACTGCGCCACCAGGGAAGCCCTGACTGTGGAAAATTTTAAAGATAAGACAACAATGAAGTCTGTGCATTGATTGACTCTTCCTTTCATGAACAATTTCTCTGTAGCATGCAATGCTGTTTGATGGAATTTTACCCGCAGTATGACTTCTTTCAAAATTGGAGTCAATTCTCCCAAACCCTGCTGCTGCTTTACCAATTAAATTTATGTACAATAATATCCTAAATCCTTGTTGTCATTTTAACAGTCTTCACAGCATCTTTACCAGGAGTAGATTCCATCTCAAGAGGTCACTCTCTTTGCTCATCCATAAGAAGAAACTCCTCATACATTAAAATTCTATCATGAGATGGCAGGAATTCAGTCACACCTATAGTCTTCTAATTCTAGCTCTCTTGCTATTTCCATCACATCTGCAGTTACTTCCTCCACTGAAGTCTTGAACACTTCAAAGTCATCCATGAGGGTTGGAATTAACTTCTTGTAAACTCTTGTTAATGTTGATATTTTGACCTCTTCCCATGAATCATGAATGTTCTTAATGGCAGCTAGAATGATGAATTCTTTCCAGAAGATTTTCAATGTGCTTTGCCCAGATCCATCAGATGAATCACTATCTGTGGCGGTTATAACCTTATGAAAAGTATTTCTTAAATAACAAGACTTGAAAGTTGAAATTATTCCTTGATCCATGGCCTGCAGAATGGATGTTGTGTTTGCAGCATGAAAACAATAGAAATCTTGTACATCTCTATCAGAACTCTTGGGTGACCAGGTACACTGTCAATGAGCAGTAATGTTTTGAAAGGAATCTTTTTTTCCTGAGCAATAGGTCTGAACAATGGGCTTAAAATATTCAGCAAACCATGTTGCAAACAAATGTGTTGTCATCCAGGCTTTGTTGTTCCATTTATAGAGCACAGACAGAGTAGATTTAGAATAATCCTTAAGTGCCCTAGGATTTTCAGAATGGTAAATGAGCATTGACTTCAAATGAAAGTCACCAGCTGCATTAGCCCCTAACAAGAGAGTCAGCCTGTCCTTTGAAGCTTTGAAGCTAGACATTGACTTCTCCTCTCTAGCTATGAAAATACTAGATGTCATCTTCTTCCTATATAAGGCCGTTTAATCTACATTGAAAATCTGTTGTTTAGTGTAGCCACCTTCACTAATAATTTTAGCTAGATAATCTGGATGATTTGCTGCAGTTTCTACTTTGGCACTTGCTGTATCACCTTGTACTTCTATGTTATGGTGACTGCTTCTTTCCTTAAACCTCATGAACCAAGCTCTGTTACCTTCAAACTTTTCTTCTGCAGCTTCCGCACCTCTCTCAGCTGTCACAGAATTAAAGGAAGTCAGGGCCTTGCTCTAGATTAGATTTTGGCTTAAGGGAATGTTGTGACTTGTTTGATCTTTTATCTGACCACTAAAACATTATCCATATCAGCAAGAAGGCTGTTTTTCTTTCTTATCATTTGTGTGTTCACTGGAGGAGCACTTTTAATTTCCTTCAAGAACTTTCCCTTTGCATTTACAATGCAGCTAATGGTTTGGCACAAGAGGCCTAGTTTTCAGTCTATCTCAGCTAGGAGAAGATTTTGTATTTAATTACATTCACCAGCACATACTTGTGAAGGTTTGCTGTGGGCAACACTTCCCTTTGTTTCTGTGACATCACTCTTGTGTTCCCTCTGGGTCTATGGCTCACTTTGGCTTCTTGTACTGGCTTACCTCCTTTGCCTCATACCTTAAACAATGTGTCCTCCCAAGTTTCTTCTGAGTTCTAGTTTCTTCTTAATAAGACCAATTTCAGCCATGCTCAACATGTATGCTGCTGAGAGCTAATTTCCCTCTCTAGTTCAGATCTCATTTCCAGACTTGAACTTTGAATTGTCTATTGGACATCATCATGAAGCACCTTTTCCCATTAGCACTTCAAACTCAACATGACAGAGTAGTGGAGGGGACAGAAAGAATCTTGGTTTGCAATAAGAATTTTTGCTCCTATACTAGAGCTGAGTCATGCCCTGACGATTAGCTCTGTAACAATGGAAAAGGTATTTCTAACCTCTCTGAACCTCACTTTCTTCATCCAACAAATGGAAATAATGATAGCATTAGTATGAGTATTATAAGAGATAACATATATGCATAAAGAACTGGCACATAGTAGGCACTTAATCAATTGAAATTGCCATTATTATGTGTTCAAAAATAATAACAAAATAGCTTCCCTTTTTCAAATGTAGATTCCGTACCTTTTCTCCCCTTGTCTTGACTAATGGCAATAACATCCTCTTAATCTCTCAAGCCATAAAGTTGTTAACATCAAACAAATCACCAAGTCTCATGAATTGTGCCTCCTAAATATCTTTCAAATCTGTTGTGCCCTCTAACTTTGTTGTCTCTGGCCTTTATCACCTCTTGCTTAGATAACTACAATTTTTCTCCTAGACTCTTATGTCACCCCTCCTCCAGCCCATTTTCACATTCAATAAATATCTGATGATGTTTTTGCAAAATAAGTAACCAGAGTGTTCTTTCTAAAATGAAAATTTGGAAAAATATCTATTTAGGTTTTCTGCCCACTGTTTGAATGGGTTTGTTTTTTTGATATTGAGCTGCATGAGCTGCTTGTATATTTTGGAGATTAATCCTTTCTCAGTTGCTTCATTATCAAATATTTTCTCCCATTCTGAAGGTTGTCTTTTCATCTTGTTTATGGTTTCCTATGCTGTGCAAAAGTTTTAAGTTTAATTAGGTCCCATTAGCTTATTTTTGTTTTTTATTTTCATTACTCTAGGAGGTGGGTCAAGAAAGATCTTGCTGTGATTTATGTCAAAGAGTGTTCTGCCTATGTTTTCCTCTAAGAGTTTTATAGTGTCTGGACTTACATTCAGGTCTTTAACCCATTTTGAATTTATTTTGTGTATGGTGTTAGGGAGTGTTCTAATTTCATTCTTTTACATGTAGCTGGCTAACAGACACATGAAAAGATGCTCAGCATCACTAATTATTAGAGAAATGCAAATCAAAACTACAATGAGGTATCACTTCACACTGGTCAGAATGGCCATTATCAGAAACTCTACAAACAATAAATGCTGGAGAGGGTGTGGAGAAAAGGGGACTCTCATGTACTGTTGGTGGGAGTGTAAATTGATACAGCCACTATGGAAAACAGTATGGAGGTTCCTTAAAAAACTAAAAATAGAACTATCTTACGACCCAGCAATCCCACTACAGGGCATATACCCAGAGAAAAACATAATTCAAAAAATACATGCACCCCAATGTTCATAGAAGCACTGTTTACAATAGTCAGAACATGGAAGCAACCTAAATGTCCATCAACAGAGGAATGGATAAAGAAGATGTGGTACATCATATATACAATGGAATATTACTCAGCCATAAAAGGAACAAAATTGGGTCATATGTAGAGACGTGGATGGACCTAGAGACTGTCATACAGAGTGAAGTAAGTCAGAAAGAGAAGAACAAATATCGTATATTAATGCATATATGTGGAATCTAGAAAAATGGTATAGATGATCCTATTTGCAAAGCAGAAATAGAGACACAGATGTAGAGAACAAACGTATGGATACCAAGGGGAAAAGGGGGGAGCGGGAGGAATTGGGAGATTGGGATTGACACATATACACTATTGATACTATGTATAAAATAGATAACTAATGAGAACCTACTGTATAGCACAGGGAACTCTACTTAATGCACTGTAGTGACCTGAATGGGAAGGAATTCCAAAAGCGAGGGGATATATGTATATGTATGGCTGATTCATTTTGCTGTACAGTAGAAACTAACACAACATTGTAAATCAACTATACTCCAATAAAAATTAATTTAAAAAATTTAAAAGCTTAAAAAAAAGAAAGTTACTCAACTCTGCTTAAATATCCCTTAATAGTTACCATTTTCTGCAAGATAAAATCTACTTCTTTATTCTGGCATATCAAATTCAGCTATAGTCATCCTCTGCCATTCTGAACACATGCCCTGTGCCCAGCCTTGCCAGGATACCTGCCATCCCCTCCCCACACCATGCTGTGTCTTACCTTAGTATTTGTCCTTCCCTCTGCTGAGAATCCTCTTCTCCACATATATTCCTTGTACAGGGAGCTGCTACACATCCTTCCACACTCTGTTCAGATATCACCTCCTACTTTTCATTGACCACCCAAGACAAGGCATCTGTATTAGTTTTCTATCACCATGATAACAAATTATCACAAACTTAATGGCTTAAGATAATACAAAGTTATTATCTTACAATGTTGGAGGTCACAAGTCAAAATGAGTCTCATTGAACTAAAATCAAATTGTTTTCAGAGGATATTCCTTCTGGATGCTCTAGGGGAGAATATGTTTCCTTGACTTTTTTTAAGCTTCTGGAGGCTGTCTGTACCCCTTGGCTCATGACCCCCTTCTTCCATCTTCAAGGCAGTCTTGTAGCATCTTAAAATCTTTCCCCGATTCTGAAATTCTTCCTCCTTTTTCCCTTTTTTTTCTTGTAAAACTAATTTTCTGTTGAGGTATAATTGATATACAATATATAATTAATTTAAGGTGTGCAAGTTAGTGTGTTGACATTTGTATGCATTGAGAAATAATCAAACAATAAGTCTATTTACCATCTGTCACCCTACAATGTCAATACAATATTATTGGCTATATTTCCCATGCTGTACTTTACATTGCCGTGACTTATGTGTTTCATAACTGGAAGTTTGAACTTCTTGACCTCTTTCACCCATTTTGTTCCCCCACCTCCCCTCTGGCAACTTTGAATCTGTTTCCTGTATCTATGAGTCAGGGTTTTGTTTTATTTTGTTTGTTTATTTGTTTTGTTTTATAGATTCCACGTGTAAGTGAAATCATGTGGTATTTGTCTTTGTCTGACTTATTTCACTTAGCATAAGACCCTCAAGGTCCATCCATGTTGTTGCAAATGGCAAGATTTCATTCTTTTTTTACAGTTGAATAATCTTCCATTGTATATACGTATACCATACTTTCTTTATAACATTCATCCATCAGTGGACATTTAGGTTCCTTCTATATCTTGTCTATTGAAAATAATGCTGCAATGAACATAGGGGTGCACATATCTTTTTGAATTAGTGTTTTCGTTTTCTTTGAATGGATACAGTAGTGAAATTGATAGATCATACCATAGATCTAATTTTTTAAATTGAAGTATAGTTGATTTACAATATTGTATTAGTTTCAGGTGTACAGCAAAATGATTCAGTTATAACTGTACACCTGAAATTAACACAATATTGTAAATCAACTATACTTCAATTAAATATATGTATATTTTCAGATTCTTTTCCATTATAAGTTATTACAAGATATTGAATATAGTTCCCTAATAATAGATCTATTTTTAATATTTTGAGGAAACTCCATACTTTTTTCCATAGTGGCTGCACCAACTTACACACCCACCAACAATGCACAAAGATTCCCTTTTATCTACATCCTTACCAACACTTGTTATTTCTTTCTTGTTTCCTTATCTTTTTGATAATAGCCATTCTGACAGGTGCAAGGTGATATCTCATTGTGGTTTTGATTTGCATTTCCCAGATGATTAGTGATGTTGAGCATCTTTTCATATGCCTGTTGGCCATCTTTATGTCTTCTTTGGAGTAATGTCTGTTCAGATTCTCTGCTCATTTTTTAATCAGATTATTTGGTTTTGGTTGTTGTTATTGAGTTCTTTATATATTGTGGAAATTAACCCATTATTGGATATGTGATTTGCAAATGTCTTCTTCCATTCAGTAGGTTTCCTCACTGTGCAGTAGCTTTTTAGCTTGATGCCCCATTTGTTTATATTTATTTGTTTCCCTTATCTTTGGAGTCAGGTCCAAAAAAAAAAAAAAAAAACTCTAAGACACATGTCAAGGAGATTATCACCTATGTTTTCTTCTAGGAGTTTTATGGTTTCAGGTCTTACATTCAAATTTTTAATCCGTTTTGACTATTTTTATGTACAGTGTAAGAGAGTGGTCCATTTTCTTTCTTCTGCATGTATCTGTCCAGTTTTCTCAATACTATTTATTGAAGACACTGCCATTTCCCCATTGTGTATTCTTGCCTCCTTTGGCATAAATTAATTGACTTTATAGGCATGGACTTATTTCTGTGCTCTATTCTGTTCTGTTGACTTTTGTGTCTGTTTTTATGCCAAAACCATACTGTTCTGATTACTATAGCTTTGTAATATTTTTTGAAATCAAGGAGCATGATTCCTCCAGCCCTGTTCTTTCTCAAGATTGTTTTGGTTATTTGGGGTCTTCTGTGTTTCCATACAAATTTTAGAGTTATTAGTTCTTGTCCTATGGAAAATGTCATTGGAAGTTTGATAGGGATTGCATCGAATTTGTAGATTGCTTTTGGTAGTATGGACATTTTAACAATATTAGTTCTTCTATTCCATGAGCACAGACTACATTTCCATTTATTTATGTCTTCTTCAGTTTCTTTCATCAATGTCTTTTAGTTTTCAGTGTATAGGTTTTTCATTCCTTGGTTAAATTTATTCCCAAGTTTTTAACTCTTTTTGAAGCAATTGTAAATGGGATTGTTTTCTTCATTTCTCTTTGAAAGAGTTTGTTACTAGTGTATAGAAATGCAACAGATTTTGTATATTGATTTTGTATCCGCAACTTTACTGAAATCATTTATTAGTTCTGACAGTCTTTGGGGTTTTCTATAGACAGTAACATGTCATCTGCAAATTGTGACAGTTTTACTTTTTCCTTTCCAATTTGGATGACTTTATTTCTTTTTCTTGCCTAATTGCTGTGGCTAGAACTTTCAATACTGTGTTGAATAAAAGTGGCAACAGTGGGCATCCTTGTCTTATTTCTGATCTTAGAGGAAAAGTGTTCAGCTTTTTGCTGTTGAGTATGATGTTAGTTGTAGGTTTATCATATATGACCTTTATTATATAGAGGTATGTTCCTTTTATAGGCACTTTGTTGAGAATTTTTGTCATAAATAGATATTTAATTTTGCCAATTTTTTCTGCATCTATTGAGATGATCATATGATTTTTCTGTTTCATTTTGTTAATGTGATATGTCATATTGATTAATTTGTGGATGTTGAGCCATATTTTCATCCCTGAAATAAATCCAACTTGATCATTGTGTACGATCCTTTTACTGTGTTTTTGAATTTGGTTTGTTAAGTTCATCACGGCTATTGGCCTGTAATTTTCCTTTTTTGTGGTGACCTTGTCTGGTTTTGGTATCAGGGTAATTCTAGACTCATAAAATGAGTTTGGAAGGTTTTCCTCTTCATGTTTTTGGAAGAGTTTGACAAAGATACGTATTAAATCTTCTTTGAATGTTTTGTAGAATTCACCAGTGAAGGCACCTGGTCCTGGACTTTTGTTTATTGGGAGGTTTTGTACATTACTGATTCAATCTCCTAGTAATTGGTCTATTCAGATATTCTATTTCTTAATTATTTGGTCCTGGAAGAGTGGAATTTATTCTTCCAATTTATTCCTGGAAGAAGTTTCTAGGAATTTATTAATTTCTTTTAGGTTATCCAGTTTGTCAGCATATAATTCATAGTAGTCTATTTTGATTCTTTGTATTTCTGTGGTATCAGTTGTAACCTCTCTTTCATTTTAATTTTATTTATTTTGGCCCTTTCTCTTTTTTCTTTAATAGGTTTGCCAATTTTGTTTATCTTTTCAAAGAACAAACTCTTAGCTTCATTGATCTTTCCTACTGTTCTTTTTTTTTAAGTCTCTTTACATTTCTTTCCATTCTTATCTTTATTATTTCTTTCCTTTTATTAACTTTGGGCTGTGTTTGTTCTTCTTTTTCTAGTTTCTTTAAGTGTAATGTTAGATTGTTTGAGATTTCTCTTGTTTCTTGAGGGAGGCCTATGAACTTCCCTCTTAGAAGCACTTTTGCTGCATCTCAAAGATTTTGGTATGTCATATTTGTTTCCTTTGTCTCTAGGTATTTTGAAAAATATCTCCTTTGATTTCTTCTATGTCCCAGTAATTGTTCAGTAACACATTGTTTAATCTCCATGTATTTGAAGCTTTTTCATGTTTTTGATTTCTGGTTTCATTCCATTGTGGTTGGAAAAATGCTTGATATGATTTCAATCTTGAATTTATTGAGATTTGCTTTGTGGTCTAACTTGTGACCTATTTTGGATTCTATGTGCACTTGAGAAGAATGTGTGTTTTTATATATCTATTAAGTCCATCTAGTCTGTGTTGTTTAAGACCAATGTTTTCTTATTGATTTTCTGCCTGGATGATCTATCCATTTATGTAAGTTGGGTGTTAAAGTCACCTACTCTCATTGTGTAGTTGTCAATTTCTTCCTTTAGGTCTGTTAATATTTGCTTTACATTTTTGGTGCTCCTATGTTGGGTATGCACCACATATACATTTATAATGTTATATCTTCTTGCTGGATTGACCCCTTTATCATTATGTAGTGCCCCCCTTTGTCTTTTATTATAGTCTTTGTTTTAAAATCTATTTTCTCTGATATTAATATAGTTACACCAGCTTTCTTTTCATTTCCATTTGCATAGAATATCTTTTTCCAACCCTTCACTTTCAGTTTGTGTGTGCCCTTACTTCTGAAGTGAGTCTCTTCTAGGCCGTAAACAGATTTGTGTTTTTGTTTGTTTGTTTTTTATCAATTCAACCACTCTGTATCTTCTGATTGGTGAATTTAGTCCATTTACATTTAAAGTAATTATTGTATTATGTACTTAGTGCAGTTTTATATTGCTTTCTGGCTGTTTTTGTAGTTCCCCTCTCTTCTTTTCTACTTTTCTTTCTCTCTTCCTGTGAGATTTGATGACTCTCTGTAGGGTTATGTTTAGATTCATTTCTCACTTTCTTTGTGTATTTATGATAAATTTTTTGCTATGTTGTTACTGTGATGTTCACATATATCTTTCTATGTATATAAGTCTCTTTTAAGTTGATAGCAAAATTTAAATTTGAACACATTCCAAATTTCTACAGTTTTACTCCACTGTCCCATGTTTTTTTTTTAATGTCACATTTTACATTTTTAATTTTATGTATCACTTAACAAATTATTGTAGTTTTAGGTTACTTTGTAGTACCTTTATAAGTGATTAATCCTCTACCTTTACTATATATTTACCTTTTTCAGTGAGAATTTTACTTTCATTTGTTTTCTTAGTATTATTGGTGCCATTTCTTTTCAGCTTAAAGTAGTCCTTGTTACATTCTTTTAAGCCTCATTTAGTAGTGATGAACTCCTTTAGCTTTTGCTTATTTACATAAATTTTTATGTCTCCTTTAATTCTGAATGATAACCTTGCTGGGCAGAGTATTCTTGGTTAGAAAATTGTCTTTTAATTTTTTTTCCTCTCAGCACTTTGAATATGTCATGCCACACCCTAGTCACTTGCACAGTTCCTGCTGAGAAATCTGCTGATAGCCTTATGGGGTTTCCCTTGTATATAACTATTTCATTTTCTCTTCCTGATTTAAGGTTCTGTCTTTATCTTTAACTCCTGCCATTTTAGTTATAATCTGTCTTGGTATGGATATCTTTGCATTTATCTCATTTGAAACTCTCTAGGTTTCCTTTTCTGCCCCTTTCTTTCTCTCTTTTCCTTGTGGTACCCCTATAATGCAAATGTTATATTCCACTTGATGTTGTCCCATAGGTCCCTTAAGTATCTTTATTAATTATTTTTTCTTTTTTCTGCTCTGTCTGGGTGAGTTCTAGCTCACTGATTTACTCTTGTTTCATCCACTCGACTGTTAAACCTCTGTACTGTAGTTTTTGATTTGGTTATTGTATTCTTCCTCTCCATGATTGTTGTTTGTTACTTTCTTACATTTTCTATCTCTCTGTTGAAGTTCACACTGTGTTCATTCATCCTCTCCCAGGTTCAGTGAGCCACTTTATGACATTACTTTTAATTCTATCAGGTTACTTATCTCTGTATCCATAAGGGCTTTTTTGAGGTTTCATCTTGTTCTTTCATTTAAAAAAAATTTCTCTTTTTCCTCATTTCACTTGACTTTCTGTGTTTGTTTCTATGTATTAGGCAAAAGGGCTACTTTTCTCCATCTTGAAGGAGTGGCCTTGTGTAGGTGATGAATCTTTTCATTCAAACTTGCCCTAGCTCTTGGTTATCTCTTGAACCTTTATGGTTGTCCAAACTGTCTGACTTATTTTTGATATGTCCCTGTTTTTCAGGGTGTGCCATGACCTGCCAGTGTTCCAAGAGGGGGATAATCTCATTTAGCACCTAATTTCAGGCTGATTGGAAGCCAGATCCTTAGGTAGCAGCTTTTAAAGTTTGAAAAAATATACAATCCTGTGGGGCAGCAATTGTCATCCCTGGTGGCCTCTAGTCCAGGAAAGATATCTGGAGGTGTCCCCTGGGCAACAGTTGCAAAAACTGGGGCTCCAAGTGACTGTATAAGCTGTTGTGAGGCCAAAGGGGTGCACAAAGATGGTGTCTCTCTGCTTAGGTACCCTGGGAGTGTTTCCTTAGCCCCTAGATGTGTGGGAAAATAGAAGCCTGTCCCCCAGGTGAAGCTCCAGCCTAAATAAATAAGCCTTTTACACAAGAAGACTGTGGTTGTGTTTCAGTCTATTGCCTGTGCAGCACCCTGGGTTGGTAGTCTGCCTAGAACCATCCTTTCAAATGTTACAGTCCCATGGAGGTCAGTAGCACTTTGGGTCACTTGGATGTCAGCCCTACTGGTTTTCTAAGGCAGACATTTTGGGGACCTCATCTCTCCAGTGCACATCCCAGGGGCTTGGGTGCCTGGTGTGGGGTACCAACGCCTTGCTCCTCAGGGAGAAGCACTGGACTGGTGAGATACTTCCCAATTCATGTTGCTGCACCGGGGATGGGGGTTTTTGCTGATAGTCTCTGTCTTTCCTACCCATCTTGTGTTGTTCTTTGTATCCTTTGATGTGGAGAAGCAGTTCATCTAGTTGTCAGTTTTAAGAGGGAAATGATCCATATATAGCTATAGCTGTAGATTTGGTGTGTTCATGGAAGGAGGTGAGTTCAGGATCTTCCTACACTGTCATATTGGACCTCTGTCCATTTCTTTTTCCTTTATAAAGAACCACTGTGATTAGATTGGGCCCACTCAGATATTTCAGGATCATCTTCCTATTTGAAGGTCAGTTGATTAGCAAACTTAATTCCATCTGCAACCATAATTTTCCTTCACTATGTAACAAAGTATTCCCAGATTCTGGGGATTAGGACATGGGAATCTTTGTGGGGAGTATCAAGGAGTCCTTGATACTCCTGTGGTATTTTGTGCAAACATAACTATAACACTTGTGACATGCACAGCAGCCTGAAGATGGCTAGAACAAGAATTGCAGAGACTTAACTTTGCTTCTTATGAGATGTGAAAACTACTTAACTTCTCTCTGCTTCAGTTTCCTCATTTGTGAAATGACAATGATAATAATATCTATTTTATAGAGGTGTTAAGAGAATTAAGCTACATTACTTAAGCACTTTGTAGAATGCTTGGCACAGAATAGTTGCTAAATAAATGTAATACTGTTATATATGAGCCATAAGACATCTGACACCTAGTGAATGCTGAGTGTATATGAGTTGCATTCCTTTACCTTCCTTCCTTCTCAATTTTGTCTGTTTTCTATCAGATAGGAGGTGATAGAAGAGTAGAAGAAAGAAAGAAAATGTCCCGTATGCATTCTGGAATCAAGATCCAAGAAGAATCTTCATCTTAAACCAGCTGTTAGTGTGATGGGCAAGAAAGAGAGTAA